>NW_007253307.1:713778-744512 GCF_000164805.1 Carlito syrichta
GGGTCTCGAACCCACGGGCTCAGGCAATCCACTCACCTCAGCCTCTCAAAGCGCGGGATTACAGGCTGAGCCACCGAGCCTGGCTAGGTCTTACCTTTTAACTCTTCTTTTTTTTTTAAATCTTTTTTTAAGTTTTAGAGTTGTTGCATACAAGTGGGGATTTACTCTATAAGGAGATTGCAGGCAGGTGCAGTTTGGGCTTCTAGCTGGCCCTGTCTCCTGACAATGGACCAGGAACCCAGTGTGTTGCCATGCTTCCTCTTCCCTCTTCCTCTCTCCCTCCCTCCCCCAGCACTGTCCAGTGTCTGCCAATCCCACCCTTGTGCTAGCATAACCAATGATCAGGGCCTGCTTGTGAATGAGAGCATGCTTACATTTATCTCTTAAAGAGAGCAGTTTCTCTCGTTTCTGGGCTGTAGGGTGCCTCCTTGTGGCCCCCCAAAACTAACAGCACTGCTTAGGTAACCGTTGTGGAATGTCACTGTCAACAAAAGTCTGTCATTCTGATTTGGGTACGGACATTTCAGCTCTTTCAATTGTAGTGTTGTAAAAGGATAGACTCTCAGGTAGTGAGTGAATTCCAAATGACCTACATGCATCCCTACGATGTCTACTTGTTAAAGAGTCAAACTCTGTTGGATGTTGCCAAACAATCCAGGTTCCCTGCTTCTCTGCCACAGTCATTGTCGGGGCTAATGTCCCTGTAGAAAAGGTCTTGTAAGTTTTAGATCTTGCAGTGACAATAATTCCTTGCATTTCTTGTTTGACTCCACTTGGAGATATTTTAAAAGAATACTTAGAACAATAGATATTTATATTTTAAGTACTTTCAACTATTTAATAAAAACCACCAGCTATAAATTATTAAATGGTACTTAACACAGTAATGCCGGATGTGTCCCAATGTTGGCTAAAAGAGGTTTTCTACATGTGGGAATTTTCAAATTAAATGAAGCATCGCCTTTAGTGTTAGCTGACCATTATTTTGTTGAAAGAGTTTCAGAACTGTCTCACATACTTCTTTTATCTCTTACGGAGGACAGCCCTTTGAGGTGGCACCTGCAGTTGGCTTTTGCTGTCAGGTGTCTCTTCCGTTGTCCTTGTATCATGCTAGTTGCTACAGCCATTTAGATCTGTTACTTCTCATCTGTTTGTCCCGGGAAACTGTATACTGTATGCCCAAACTTGCTGGAATTGAAGGACCTGAGGGCTTTTGCTTTAAACGGTGTTTCTTTGTATGTTCTAGCAGTCACTTTGGTAGCATTGACTTTTAGCTATTGGGCGTCTTTATGCTTAGACTGTTGGAGTTGTTTATAATTTATATTTTTATCTTAAGTATTATACAACATTAAAGCAATTTCTTTTGTCTCCCTCCCTACTCAAGGCTTTGATGACAGTAGGAAAAGAACCGTTTCCTACCATTTACGTAGATTCACAAAAAGAAAATGAGGTAGGGTGAACCACAAACTTTGCAGAATTATGTTTGGTGAATAAATTTTCATCAGGACATAGCGGTCTTGAAAAAATTAATTACGGGCTTCTCTCTCCAGAGGTGGGATGTTATTTCTAAATCACAGATGAAGAACATCAGAAAAATGTGGCACAGGGAACAAATGAAGAGTGAATCACGGGAGAAGAAAGAGGTGAGTTGCAGCTTGCCCCTGGGGATGTTTGTTGGAGTCTGAACACTGGAAACCATGTTCACAGACTGCTTGTCATTAAAATTAGGCAGAAGACAATTTGCGAAGAGAAAAGAACCTGGAAGAAGCAAAGAAGATCGCCATTAAAAATGACCCAAGTCTCCCTGAACCAAAATGTGTAAGTTTGCTTATCATTTCAAATATCGGAGACTTAGCTACATCAGATCATTATTCCTGTGTTTGAGGTGCATGACACATGGTTTATTCTTTCACATTTTGTTTCTACTTTCCTTTTAGAAGAATTACAGAGAAATGACGTTTTAGAGTCGTAAGGCTAGTTCTTTAGGTGTTGATTTGTCACAGAGTTTAGTAATTCTTGTGGAATGAACTAACCGAACCCTGGCAGACCTGGGACCTGGGACCCACCCGTTTTGCTGTGTGCTATGGGCAAGTGCTTTTATCCATTCTTTTTTTTCTTCTCACAAAGTCTTGCTATGTTGCCTAGGCTGGTCTCGAACGCCTGGACTCAAGCGATCCTCCCACCTCGGCCTCCCAGATTGCTGGGATTACAGGCTTGGGCCATCACACCTGGCCTTCAAATATACATTTCTAACTTTAGTTTATTCATTCATTCATTTGCATAGAATTAAGTTATGTATCTTAAATTAATTTTCACTTAATATCTACCTTTGGCTAGTGGCTCTGAAACTGGACAATTCTAGATTGCACTGGCTACCTGGGACCCCAGGATTCCATAGCCACAATGTCCCTGAACCTACTTCTGCAGGGCCAGCGCAGACCTCTCCTTAGGTCCATCCTGGGGCCTGGAGAGAGTACAGGGAGGGAGGGTGGAGGGGATGGCGTGTGCATAGCATGGGGGTGACGTGGGACTGCCTGCCCTGTCCATGAGTGTGTGAAGCCCCTCGCAGTGCCAGATGGGTTGGGTGTGGGACGAGGAGGGTGACAATCTGGCTGGAAGCCTCAGGGGTGGCTGAATGACTCAGCACCGTGGATTAGAGGAACTCTGCCTGCCGTAGCCATGTCGGGCACTGACCACTGGGCAGCCAAGCTGCTGCTGTGTTTCTGGAGAACTGCTCTCCAGGCCCTTCGCCTCTGCAGCTGGTCTGCCTCTCCATCTCCCTCCCTGTCACTGGCCAGCCTCTGTGGGGAGGCTGGGTGGAGGCTCCAGTGCTTTTGGGGGTGAGGTCTCAGGAGGCTGGCACCCTGGGCTGCATAGACGCAGTGTCCTCTGTCTGTTGCTTCTCTGAGCTCCGATTTTATCCATTCTAACGTCAGTTTCCTGATAAAAGGGAGAGGTTGAAATCCACAATTTTCATGGTCTATTTACATAGTTAAAATTTTTTGTGATTTTGTGAAATTGGTTTCATTCTTCTTCCTGCAGTTCTTTCTAGAACCCACACAGATTGCTGGACTGTGCTTGGGCATAATTTGATTTCCCATAGTTTTTATTGCTGATGAATCGTCATATTTTCCTATTTCCTAAGTGATAGAGCTGTTTTCTTGGCTACATTCACCAGCCCCTTCCTTCACTCTTCTTCTCCTTTCTTCCTCCTCCAGAAGCTAGGCTTTTTAGATTCCAAGTTCTAGATTGTGTCGGAAAAGGCTCCCTGCATACTGGGGTTCTGCTGCTGGGGGGAGACGGTGCTCTGCTTCTGACAAACTGAATTCATTTATTAATTGATATTACATAGCAATATCTGAAATTCTTCTGAGTGTTTCTTGTTGCTAGTTTTGTGCTAACAAAAGAAGACTTGGATTTTTTTTTTTTTGAAAACCGTTCCAATACAGTGAAATGTGTCGATTCTGACCTACAGCAGAGTGACTGTCTCCAATTTTCCATCATTTGTGATTTTTCTTTATCACTTTACTACCATCCATCTAATATCAGTGAAGAAGCTGGTATGCACAAACGACATGAGTGGTCAGATTTTATTTATTTTCTTTTGGCAGGTGAAGATTCATGCATTGGAAAACTGTAGAGGCCAAAGAGTAAAGGTATTTGGCTGGGTCCACAGGCTTCGGAGGCAAGGTGAATGGTGGAGTTGCTCTTTCTTGTTAAATATTCCTGATCTTAGATGAAGAAAAACGGGAACGTTAACTTGGAGTTTTTTGTGTGTTTTGTTTTGTAGGCCGGCTTTTTTTTTTACTCTAAGAGAGGAGGCCCTCCCTGTGTTTCCCAGGCTTAGTTGAGCCTCCCGCCTTGCCCTCCCACGTAGTTGGGACTATAGGCACGTGTCACCACACTGGACTTTAAAGGATATAGTTATCTATATTCTATGTTTGTTCTTGCTTAAAATGACTATTGAACATTTTTTAAAAATCCATGGTAGCGCACGCCTGTAGTTCCAGCTCCTTGGAAGGCTGAGGCGGAAGGATCGCCGGAGCCCAGCAGGTGGAGGCTGCGGTGGCCGGGAGCGGCCACTGCACTCCAGTCTGGGTGACAGAGTGAGACTCCAACTCAAAAAAATAAAAAAAAAATCCTAAATGCTGTTTTGACTAGCAACCACAGTGATGAGGAGGTATCTAGTCATTTTTGTCAAATTTGAATTTTAATTATTTAATGAAAAACAGGGGATATATTTTAGGACACTCAGATCCCAATCTGAAACTTGGCTATAGTTTTGACTCTGATAATCAGTATATTTGTATTCTACTTCTCCCTTGGTCTTGACGTTTTTTTTCCTCTTTCCCTTTTTATTATTTATTATTATTATATATTATTCTATAATATATTACACAATTTTTACAGTTTATTATTTTAGCTTATTATAAGTGGCTATCAAATCTTTCTTAAAAATGAATGGGACAAAAAAACAATTGAAGTGACTTAAAGAGATCTCAGTAAAGGATCTTTGGGGAGGGGAAAACGTATACGAAGTAGGACAGAATTATGAAAAAGGAGTGATTCTGTTCAATGGTCTTTGTGCATTTCCCACAGAGTTTACCTTCCTTTGCTAGAAATTGCAGAAGATGCCAGGGTGAATAAGTCATAATCCCTTCACTTATGTTCCTCACTAACTTGCTTTCCCTTGGTCACCTGGATCATTGGGATGACAGGGGATTGGAAAGTCCAGTAAAGCAAAAATAAAATCCTTTACAAATACTGAGTAGCAGTATTACCCATGGGTACCAGTGGGAAGGGAGCCGTGTGGGAAGGTTGAACTTCCAGTGTTTACCCTTGAAGTTAACTTATTATGAAAAAGAACCTGTAATTCCTTGAGAACATTCTGACTAAACTTTTACTTCTCATTTTTAGGAAAGAATTTAATGTTTCTGGTGTTGCGGGATGGTACAGGTTATCTCCAGTGTGTCTTATCGGATGAGTTGGTAAGTATTTTATTATTTAAAGATTATATTTTTAAAATAGGTTTCTTTATTGTTGGTTTTGGCAATTCTAGAATCTATATACATTTTTAAACTTATTATGTTCATAATGGATAAATATATCAAGATGTTGTGTTGTGCATCACTAAACACATGCAGCTGTTATTTATTAATTATGCCTTAATGAAGCCAGGGAAAAACTTTTATTATGGAAGATTTCTAACACATAAAAAAATAGAACAGTGTGAAGACTCCTCACTAGCCTCAGTAACTTCTAATGTATGGCCAGTTCTGGTGTGACATTGACCCCCAGACGGATCATTTCATTAAAATACAGTATTTTAATGTAGCCACCATTGTCACATCCTCCCTGAAATTAACGCAGCTGCTGAGTTAATAACCATGTTCTCTCAGTTCATAAGTGCCTTTTTTTAGCTGGTTGATTTGAATGAGCATTCAGACAAGATCCACATGCTGCATTTAGTTGATATGACTCAGAAATGTCCTTCAATCTGTAATGGTGCTCCCTTTTCATTCTCTTGTCTTTCTTCCCCCTCTTGCTATTTATTTCTTGGAAAAAGCCTGGTTGGCTGTGGAACTTCTTACACTCTGGCTTTGGTTGAGCATATCCTTGTGGTGTCATTGAGCACGGGGATCCTCAGCCTCCAGGCTACAGACCAGCACACAGACCTGTATCTGTCGGTGGCCTGTTAGGAACAGGGCCACACAGAAGGAGGTGTGGAGGGGGCAGGGGAAGTGGAACTCCGCCTCCTGCCAGGTCAGCAGCAGTATTAGATTCTCTTAAGGGCTTGAACCCTATTGTGAACTGCGCATGCAAGGGATCGAGGTTGCATGCTCCTTATGAGAATCCATGGCCCTGTGGTTTCTCCCACACCTCATCCATGGAAAAACCATCTACCACGAAACCAGTCCTTGGTGCCAAAAAGGTTCGGGACCACTGATTTAGCATGTTCCTCTAGCCTCTGTATTTTTCATAAACTGGAGGTTAGGCCTCATTAGGTTCAATTTTTTGACATGACTTTTTCTTGGGAAAGACTGATTTTCTAGTTGCATCACATCAAGAGGCATGTAAGTTCTGGTTGTCTTTTTTTTTTTTTTGAGTTGGAGTCTCACTCTGTCGCCCAGGCTGGAGGGCAGTGGCCACTCCTGGCCACCGCAGCCTCGACCCGCTGGGCTCCGGCGATCCTTCCGCCTCAGCCTTCCAAGTAGCTGGAACTACAGGCGCATGCTACCATGCCCGGCTAATTTTTTTTTATTTATTGTGGAGATGAGGTCTCGCCAAGTTGCCCAGGCGGGTCTCAAACCTGCGGGCTCAGGCAGTCCACTCACCTCAGCCTCCCAAAGTGCTGGGATTACAGGCTGAGCCACTGAGCCCGGATTTGGTTGTCTTTTCTTATGGCTAGTGCATTCAGATGTTGACAACCTGAGTCCTCCATTTTAAAGTTCCCCCTCACTTTTCTCCTCGTGAATTTAGCAGGAATTGACCATCATAGTGTGGATGGGCTCTGTGAATTGTTTTAATAAAAAAATAAAAATAGTCTGGATATTTTTTATTGGTTTGAGTCAGTACTATTTATGCATATATATGTAAAGTGAGTATTTACATATATGTGTCTGTATAGCAAAATTTCTACCTTCCACAAAAATAGCTTTTCTTTATTGATATTAAAAATCATCAGCCATCTCATTCCTTATTTTACTAGTATTTGACCGGATAATGTGTTTGTAAATAATCCCTTTAACTTTCTATATGTTAGCCCTTTTGCACTCAGATGTCCCCTCTGAGGGAACATCATAAATCTAGCAAACCACTCTGCTGTCCCCCCTTGTTGATTATATAGGATAATTTCTCAAAAATGTATGCTTCCTTGAAGTTTTCCACTCAAATTGCATGAAAAAGTAAATAAAGAGATGGAATATATACTGAGATATACGTAAAAAAATATCAGCTGATGTTACGTAGAAAGAGAATGTGTAGAGTGCTTTCACAGTGATGCACAGACAGGACAATAAATTACATATTATTAATGTGGGAGCAAGAAAACGAGACTGCATTGTCTGCTTGAATAAAAAAATACCAGGTGGAAGATATCAAGCAATTTATTGCACAACATATATCCATGAATCTGCAATGCATGTTGGTGACTGTTTCACATGTTAGGAAATGTTAGAAAAATATAAGGAATACGGTCTTGATTGTTATGTTGTAAATAAGTTCCTCAATGCCCAAAATTCCACTAGAAGTGAAATATCATTGCAATAAAATAATTGGTTCCAACGCTATACTATCTAATATGAAGTGATTTGTTCTTTGGTATTCCATAAAACAGTGCTGTTGAGTTACTGGTCGGTGATCCGCAAGACATCTCTGACTGCAAAGGGTTAACATTTTAAAATGTCAGTGTGAGTAACTAAAATTGAACTTGGATCTCTTTATAGTGTCAGTGTTACAACGGAGTAGTCTTGTCCACTGAGAGTAGTGTTGCAGTGTATGGAATGCTAAATCTTACCCCGAAGGGCAAACAGGTGAGTGACTGGAGTTCCTCACTGGGTAAATGAACAGGCATTTGCTTATTTTCCATGTCTTTGTACTTTTGTTGTTTGGCATATAAATACACAAATGTGAAGCACATTCCAAATTTGGTATTCCTTTTCCAGGGAAATAAGTGCATTATACAATTCATGTGATAAAAAGAATGCAGGGACTCCTAACCTGACAGAATTCCTGACTAATCCTCATGAGTTATAATATAGCTACTTTGCTGTGGGTGCATGAATTACTTTTCCGCTAGGTAGAAATAAGAACCTGCCTAGCTGGGCTAGGTGGCTCAGCCTGTAATCCCGCGCCTTTGGGAGGCTGAGGTGAGTGGATTGCCTGAGCCCGCGGGTTCAAGACCTGCCTGGGCAGCAAGACCTCATCTCTACAATAAATCAAAAAATCAGCCGGGCGTGGTAGTGCATGCCTGTAATTCTGGCTACTCGGAAGGCTAAGGTGGAAGGATCGCCGGAGCCCAGCAGGTCGAGGCTGCGGTGGCCAGGAGCGGCCACTGCACTCCAGTCTGGGCGACAGAGTGAGACTCCAACTCAAAAAAAAAAAAAAAGAACCTGCCTAAAAATTTTCCAAGAAAAATAGTAATCTACATCTGAAACTGAATAGAATTTGAAAGCTTTTTTTTTTTTCTTCTTGAGTCAGAGTCTTGCTTTGTCTCCCAGGCTGGAGTGTAATGGCACGATCACAGCACAAGTCAACAGCAGGCTATTAGTAGTTAAGTTTCGGCGGAGTCAAAAAAACTCAGTAGACCTGGATCAGATATTCATTCTTTTATTTTTTTTTTTTTTGAGTTGGAGTCTCACTCCGTCGCCCAGGCTGAAGGGTAGTGGCAGACTCTAAGCAACCCCAGTGTCGACCCACTGGGCTCTGCCAATCCTTCCGCCTCAGCCTTTCAAGTAGCTGGAACTACAGGCGTGCACTTCCACGTCCAGCTAATTTTTAAATTTTTTGTAGGAGCGATTTATTGCTATGTTATCCAGGCCGGTCTCAAACTACTGAACTCAAGCAATCCTTCCACCTCTGCCTCCCAAAGTGTGAGCCACCACACCTGACCTGAAAACCTCTTTTCTGAAAAGTTCTAAATGGGCATGGTGGCACACACCTATAGTCCCAGTACTTGGGAGGTTGGGGCAGGAGGATCACTTGAGCCCAGGAGTTTGAGGCTGCGGAGAGCTACAATCACTCCACTGCACTCCATCTTGGACTATTGAGCAAGACATTGACTCTTTAAAAAAACAAAAAAGGCAACTAAATATAACTGATATTCAGAGAGCTGTTTGTTCTTAGGCAACAGGCACAATATAACCTAAGCCAGTTACGGCTGCTTTTTGGTAATTAAAGTTCAAATAACTACTGTAAGTATACTAGTTGGCTAGGAAAGGAAACAAATGAATGTGACATATTAACCACAAGAGGGAGCAAACAGAGTCCTCTTATTGAAACGCTAGTAAAAGATCTCACAGAGTTCATGTAAAAGAACCCATATTAAGAATGAATATCGGCCAGGCTCAGTGGCTCAGCCTGTAATCCCAGCACTTTGGGAGGCCCAGACGAGTGGATTGCCTGAGCCCATGGGTTCGAAACCAGCCCGGGCAACTTGGCATGACCTCATCTCTACAGTAAATCAAAAAATAAAATTATCTGGGCATGGTAGCACGTGCCTGTATTTCTGGCTACTTGGAAGGCTGAGGTGGAAGGATTGCCAGAGCCCAGTAGATCAATGCCGGGGTGGTTGTGAGTGTGCCACTGCCCTTCAGACTGGGCGACGGAGTGAGACTCCAACTCAAAAAAAAAAAACAAGACTGACTATCTGATCCAGGTCTACTGAGTTTTTTTGACTCCCCCAAAACTTAACTACTAATAGCTTGCTGTTGACTTGAAGCCTCATTGATAACATAGCACATATTTTGTGTGTTACCTGTATCATGTATTGTATCCTTAAAGTAAGCTAGAGAAAGGAAACAGTTATTAAGAAAATTATAAGGAAAAGAAAATATATTTACTATTAAGTTGAAAGGGAGTCATCTTAAAGTTCTCTTCATCATTGTCTTTATGTTGAGTAGGCCGAAGAGGAGGAGGAAGATATATTTCAATGATACACGTGTATATATGTGTTAACTCCGGAAGCAATATTAAATGTTAAAATCTCAATCTAAGACTAAATTTTTGGGTCTGTTTTTAGAAGGGTAAGGCTGAGAACGATGAGGTTCTTAGATATTTTTGTTTGTTTTTGAGTTGGAGCCTCACTCTGTCACCCAGACTGGAGTGCAGTGGCTGCTCCCGGCCACTGAGCCTCGACCTGCTGGGCTCCGGCGATCCTTCCGCCTTAGTCTTCCAAGTGGCTGGCACTACAGGCGCACGTTACCACGCCTGGCCAATTTTTTGATTTATTGTAGAGATGAGGTCTCACCAAGTTGCCCAGGCGGGTCACGAACCCGCGGACTCAGGCAATCCACTCATCTCGGCCTCCCAAAGCGCGGGATTACAGGCTGAGCCACCGAGCCTGACCAAGTTCTTAGATATTTTAGCTAACCAAAAATTTGGACATACATTCCAATCTTCAATACTGTTAATTTTTTAAATTTCCTTGTTTTTTCTGACCCCCCCGCCTTTTTAAAAAAATGTAGGCTCCAGGGGGCCATGAGCTGAGTTGTGACTTCTGGGAACTAATTGGGTTGGCCCCCGCTGGAGGAGCTGATAACCTGATCAACGAGGAGTCTGACGTCGACGTCCAGCTCAACAACAGACACATGATGATCCGAGGGGAAAACATGTCCAAGATCCTAAAAGCGCGATCCATGGTCACCAGGTGTTTTCGAGATCACTTCTTTGATAGGGGGTACTATGAGGTAAGTGTGTGTTTGTCAGCTTTTGCAAACAAGACCTTTTGCCACTTTGAAACTGGAATGCTGGTGCTCACAGTAAGCCCTGATGGACTCCCTCCTTCCGTTTGAACAGGTTACTCCTCCAACGTTAGTGCAGACGCAAGTAGAAGGTGGCGCCACACTCTTCAAGCTGGACTACTTTGGGGAAGAGGCATTTTTGACTCAATCGTCTCAGTTGTACCTGGAGACCTGCATCCCAGCCCTGGGAGACGTTTTTTGTATTGCACAGTCATATAGAGCAGAACAATCCAGAACGCGAAGGCACCTGGCTGAGTATGACATTGTCTTTTTAAAATTTATTTTAAAGGATATCTTCAAGCCGGGCTCGGTGGCTCAGCCTGTAATCCCGCGCTTTGGGAGGCTGAGGTGAGTGGATTGCCTGAACCCATGGGTTCGAGACCCGCCTGGGCAACTTGGTGAGACCTCATCTCTACAATAAATCAAAAAATCTGCCGGGCGTGGTAGCACGTGGTAGTACCTCAGCTATTCGGAAGGCTGAGGCGGAAGGATCGCCGGAGCCCAGTGGGTTGAGGCTGCGGTGGCCGGGAGTGGCCACTGTACTCCAATGCAGCTGCAGGAAAATCCGCACAATTTAGACTCCACCCATGACTCCCTCCTGCCATAGAAGGTCCAACTCCCGTTTCCGCCCTGCTCCACTCAAGCACTGTAGTTGTAGCCGGAGTTTTTCTACTAATCCGATTTTATCCCCTCTTAGAAACAAACAAAATAATCCAAACCATTACACTATGCTTAGGGGCTATTACCACTCTATTCACAGCAGTCTGCGCTCTGACACAAAATGACATTAAAAAAATGGTCGCATTCTCCACCTCCAGCCAATTAGGCCTTATAATAGTAACTATCGGCATTAATCAGCCCCACCTAGCATTCCTCCATGTCTGTACCCATGCCTTCTTCAAAGCCATACTTTTCATATGTTCAGGGTCTATCATCCATAGCCTAAACGACCAACAAGATATCCGCAAAATAGGAGGCCTATTTATAACTATACCCTTTACCTCTTCCTCATTACTTATTGAAAGCCTTGCTCTTACAGGCATTCCTTTCCTTACAGGCCTTTATTCTAAAGACATTATTAAAGCTGCCAATATTTCATATACCAACGCCTGAGCCCTCTCTATTACACTACTTGCTACATCCCTAACAGCCGTGTACAGCACCCACATTATCTTCTTCGCACTCCTAGGCCAACCTCGCTTCCCAACTTTAACAAGCATCAACGAAAACAACCCCCTTCTAATTAATCCCATTAAACGCCTAGCCTTAGGCAGCATTTTCGCAGGATTTCTCATCTCAAATTCTATCCCTCCCATAACAACCCCACAAATAACTATACCCTCATACTTAAAATTCTCAGCACTTATTGTCACCGTCTTAGGCTTTACACTAGCAATAGAACTCAACAACCTCACATATTTCCTCAAACTAAAATATCCCACTCAACCTCTCCTATTTTCTAACTTACTAGGCTTTGTCCCAATTACAATTCACCGCCTATATCCTCTTATGAAATTATATATCAGCCAAAACACAGCATCCTCACTTCTAGACCTCCTTTGATTAGAAAAAATAATACCAAAAAACATAACTAAAACTCACATATACACATCCACAATCACCTCCAACCAATCAGGCATAATCAATAATCATAATCTGGGCGACAGAGTGAGACTCCAACTCAAAAAAAAAAAAAAAAAAAGAAAAGAATATCTTCAGAGAAGAAATCTTTGTGTAGCAAAATGATGTTTGTACAAAAAATTATGATATAGTTAGAGGATAATGGAGGAGATGTTGAGAAGTTGTCCCTTCTTGGGCCATCGCTGAGGTCCGTTTCTTCACTTTGACTTGATCTTTTCTGTTTTATGGAACACACACGAAGTCACTACTCAAGGGGGAAGAGGGAGTCAGAAACTAGTTTGCAGAGTTGGGATTTGGTTTCCATTGTTGGAATTTAGTTGAGTGAACGATTTCCCCATGTTAAAATTCTTGCTCCAAAGAACCAGCCTAAGAGAAGAGCACCTCTAAGCTCATGTGTTCTCCTGCAGATACACGCATGTGGAAGCCGAGTGCCCTTTCCTGACCTTTGAGGACCTCCTGAACAGATTGGAGGACTTGGTTTGTGATGTGGTAGACAGAGTCTTGAAGTCACCAGCAGCGAGTATAGTGTATGACCTCAACCCGGTAGGTGTGGGAGATAAGAGATTGTCATCCTTTTTTGAAAACAATGAGGTATTTACCCTCAGCTTTTGTAGATTTTATGGCTTGGTGAGCTGAAATAAGTGACTGATTTTGAAGACTGACGTTTGATATTAGTTATCACTGATAATTTAGTAGTATTTTAACTTATATAAGAAGAAGTCCTTATGTTTTTCATTTTAGGAACATCACATGGTTTTCTAGTCTGAAACAATATTTTATAATAATGGTAAATAGCTTTTTTAAAAAATGGTGACTTTAGTGTTAGTGGTTTATTTATATACACTGTATTTTTCCTTTCTACTATAGAACTTTAAGCCCCCCAAAAGACCTTTCAAACGGATGAACTATTCAGATGCTATCGTGTGGCTAAAAGAACATAATATCAAGAAAGAAGATGGAACTTTCTATGAATTTGGAGAAGTACGTGTTCCTTTCTGGTCATTGTTTCAAAGGTGGTGTTGTGTGAGTCGCTGCTTCTGCTAATTAACTAGTAATGCTGGAGACATCTGCTTGTCCCTAAATAAATGGTAGAAAGAGAACCTGCTTCGTGGGATTGTGTGAGGATACACTGAGATAACAGATGTAGAGTAAGCCTTATAACCGTACCATTTCTATAGCGTTCGATAAGTATCAGGGAATTTTTAGCCTTCCTACCCATCTCATTCTTGCCTCTTTTCTTTCATTGTTGTTTCTTGGCCTCGCCTAGGCTAAAAGGGATGTTTTAGAAGGTTCTGACGCCTTTGAAATTATATGCAGAGTGTTGGTATATGTATATATTTGTCTTGTTTTTCTGGAGAAAGTTTTATGCTTTCCAAAGGGATTCATTCCCCTCCCCACCCCCAAAAGAGTGACTAAAACTCCTTTACACAGAAGGTAATCCAAAGAAGACAGCCACTGGTTAAAATACAAAATCAGGAGAGAAGGCCTTGGTGGGGAAGGTAAACTTAGCATTTTGGTTTTGCCTGAGAACCTTCTTCCCAGCATGCATTAGGGCCGCAAATTGTCAACACTATTTCAGGCTCTCTTTGCTGTGCATTTAATTACTCCTTACATGATGTTTGCAAGTCTAATTGTTTTACAGGTGATGTGTAAGTAGCCACTGTTTAACTAGAGTTTGGTTTTGGTTTATAGGAGGAATTTATAGAGAGAAGAAGCAATATACTAGGTCTATATAAAGCACTCTTGTTTTGTGAATTCAGTTTATGAGACATAATAACAAAATTTTGTACTGAAACCTTGAGGGGCAACCCCTTCGGGTCCCCTCCCACTGTGGGAGCTTCTCTGTCCTCTCAATAAATCCTGTTTTCTCAAAAAAAAACCAACCTAAAAAAACCTTGAATACTTTTAGTATACCTAATACTTAGCAAAGTAGTGTGATAGAGTGGAGAAAACACAAACTGTGAAGTCAGAAGGGCCTCCTGAGGTGGGCTTAGCCCCGACCTCTCTTCTTCCCTGCTGAAGGCCAGTGACCCTGCACTCTGGTCCCTAATCTCTAGTCTGGAAGTCAGACCCACTTTGCAAGGTTGTGGGCACTACAGGAGCCCAGTGCTTAGCAAGGTCCATGTCACAGAGAGCCCTCACCCTCAGCATTTACTATGTGTAGCTGTCGTCCCATACTCATGAGGATGCTAGAGTAGATAAATGGCCCCAGACTTTCCGAGGTGTGCAGTAAGGCCTCTCTCCCCCTAACTGAATCTTACGCAGAACCCCAGTATGTAAAGCCAAGACAAGCTAAGAGATCAGAGCTCTCCTACTCGTCTCCTGTTTCCTTTCTGCCCCTCTGAGGAGGTGGGGCTCCAGGGACCAGAGCTTGAAAACGTGCGCCAGGTAATTGTCAAGCTTCATGACAGTTCTTCCGTTGCACAAATCGATGCATCTTGTCCAATTCTCTCAGTTTTTACTGGGACAAGAGTTTTCAGTGTTAACTTGAATTTATGGGTGGTACTGAAGGATGTTTTGAGAAAGAAACTGATTAACTTGATTCATCATCCTCTAACATTTCTTGGCTAACTATTCAAGGTGTGGTTGCACTTACAAATTTGACATTGGTTGTTTGTCTTCTGATTGTGTCTTACTATCATTGAAGGCATAGCTGATTGAGTATAACAGGAAAAGAAGTGCAGATAACAGAGTTTAAAGATTAGTGTCATTAATAACATACTCCGTAGATCAATGATGTTCTGGAACATCATTCACCGGTTACCTTATGCCTTATGGGACGAAGTGGGCCACGTTTGCTTCAGAGCGAGACAAAACAGGCCACTGAACAGAATAAGTGGGCAGTGTCTAGCTACAGCTTGGGGTTTGCTTTTGTTTGTATCTTTTTGGTATTCATTCCTCAAGCAGCATGGTGCTTGAGATAGACTTTTTTAAAAAGGCAGATCTTTTTAGTTCATTTAATAATTGTGTGAGTTTTTAAAATATGTTGATTTCTTTTTGAAAGAAACCGCAAAGGGCTGGCGTGTCTTCTCAACTGTGCTGGGTTAGTAGGAGGAAAGGCTGGTACAGGGTGAAGGTGCTGCTTCTGCCTCACTGCGTTTCACATTGTGAATGTTAATGAAGTCTTGTTTCACCTCAGGATATCCCAGAAGCTCCTGAGAGACTGATGACAGACACCATTAATGAACCAATCTTGCTGTGTCGATTTCCTGTGGAGATCAAGTCCTTCTATATGCAGCGATGTCCTGAGGATTCCCGTCTTACCGAATCTGTCAGTCTGTGATTCACAGTATTAGTTGTTTTGCTTTTTAAGGGGTGGGGGCTGTCATCGCATAGAAGATACAGCTCATGGCAAATATTATGTGTCTCGAATGACAATATTTAACAAAGTATTGTTTTCATTTTTTAATTTTTCCCTGATTGGGATAAGCATGCTTCGTTAAAATGAGAGAATCTAAATAGTACTTTTTGGGTTTGTTTGTTTGTTTGTTTGGTTGCTTGTTTTTTTGAGTTGGAGGCTCACTCTGTCGCCCAGGCTAGAGTGCAGTGGCACGCTCAGGGCCACCGTGGCCTCAACCTGCTGGGCTCAGGCGATCCTCCTGCCTCAGCCTTGCAAGTAGCTGGAACTGCAAACGCATGCCACCACACCCAGCTAGTTTTTGTGATTTATTATAGAGACAAGGTCTCACCAAGTTGCCCAGGCTGATCTCGAACCCCTGGACTCAGGCAGTCTTCTCTCCTCAGCCTCCCAAAGTGCTGGGATTACAGGCTGAGCCACTGTGCCTGGCCCTAAGTGGTATTTGAATTGCGCATGATCACAGTGCCTTCTTTAACCATTGGAGCTTTATTGTCGCTTTCAGTCGAAGTCTATAGCAGTGCCACATCTGATCGCCTGGTGGTAACTGCACATCTTATTTTTGTTTGCATTTGAAGGTTGATGTGTTGATGCCTAACGTGGGTGAGATTGTAGGAGGCTCGATGCGTATCTGGGATAGTGAAGAAATGCTGGCAGGTTACAAGAGGGAAGGGATTGACTCCACCCCCTATTACTGGTATACAGATCAGGTAAAACTTTTTTAAATGCTCTTTAAAATTTTGGTGTTGTAATAGTTCTGTATACATTGACATTTTTAAAAGGAGAGAATTCAGAGTAGTACGTTGGTATTTGAATGAGCTGTATACTGTTTCCTGGTTATAATAATGTGCCATGTGAACAGTGCCAGTTTTGTCTTGACCAAGTTTATTTCTTTTAAAGACCTCCTCAACGGCTGTCTTTGTTTATTGCAGTTGAGTTTTAAAAACATGTCATTAGATCCTACTGGTATCTAGACCTGGCCTTCATTTTCCCCCGATGAAGAGACATTGGCTTAGTTTAAAAGTCTGAAATCTCTTTTTTCCGGGGTGATATTAATTCCTGGTTTATTTTGCGTATCAAATCATTTCTTTACATATGGTACACGAAGGCATACAGATTAAGGGTTGAATTGAGGTGAACTCCTCTTTCGCAGTGGAAAATTTTAACTCTTTTAGGTGAGATTTTAAACTAAGCATTCACTCCTCTCTCTTTCTTTTCAAACAGAGAAAATATGGCACATGTCCTCATGGAGGCTATGGGTTGGGCCTGGAGCGCTTCTTAACCTGGATTCTGAATCGGTATCACATCCGCGATGTGTGCTTGTATCCT
Source organism: Carlito syrichta (assembly GCF_000164805.1). Lineage (NCBI taxonomy): Eukaryota > Metazoa > Chordata > Mammalia > Primates > Tarsiidae > Carlito > Carlito syrichta. The sequence continues at coordinate 730,564 of NW_007253307.1, forward strand.
CGATTTGTGCAGCGCTGCAAGCCTTAGCCGACTCTTCCTAAGCCAGAAGGAAGGGACATGCTCACGAGAGGAGCAGGTTGCTTCTTTCAGCAAAAATAAAAAGCCAGACTCTGTCCTTTTTTGTTCCATCGAGGCATATCTGTTTTGGTTTTCTCTTTCTGTTTTTTGATTCCTGCTATCATAAAAAGTAGACCAAATTACTTGGAGTATCAAGTGACGTTTATGTTGCCATTTTAAGAAGAAATATCCATTACAAAGTTTGGGGGAAGAATGTGGTATGTAACTCTGTAGTTATGGATACATTCAGGATTTTGTCCAATTATCAGTCATGATCTTTGGATTATATATAATATATATACAATTAAGCAGCTTTAAGTGATGGTCATTTCAGTAACTTAATCTTTCTGTCTTTTTAAGTGTAACTGGAATGTCTTATTTAATTGCATCAGTGAGTTACAACAAACATCTTGGGGTGGATATTGGCAATACGGTGTAAAAATCTGCTGGTATTAGAATCAGGGCACAATTCAGTAGTAGCTATTTCAATCAAATGAATAGTCTTTTGTATTAGCTATTAATCTTTTATAAATCTGCATAGCTACTTATAATTCTGAGGCATAAGAATTGACATGGAAGAATTTGTAAAAATGGAATTGACCTAATGAATTTGAAGTAAAAGCATAATTTTTGAGCGTTAGTTTAACCCAAAGAGACAGACCGATCTTCCCTCTTTCCTGGTAATTCCTAAGTAATTAAGAATAAACAAGTTCCAAAAGAATTTGCAGCCAGAATCCTAATAAAGCCTGTAAGTGACTGTTTGAGGGCCTCCACCACGTCCTTAGATCTAATCTTTGCCACCTTATTAACTCACAGCAGGCTCATTGAATGGCTTCATTTCAGATTTAGTTAATGTCTCCCCCAAATGCATGTCCTGTATTCTCAATAGGCTGTATTCCAGCAATCAATAAATGAATACACGTAAAAACTCTTTGCTGGCTTAATTTTCTTAAAGCTGAAAATCTGTCTCACATTAGTTCATGCCTTTTATATTTTTTTAATCTTTATTTTGTATGATGTATATATGTAAATCAGATATTGCTAAATTGAGTAGGTATTACTACTGTTACATGGTAATGAGAAGGAATTATTTTTGAAAATAAGATATGTAGCCAGGCTCGGTGGCTCAGCCTGTAATCCCGTGCTTTGGGAGACTGAGGTGAGTGAACTGCCTGAGCCCATGGGTTTGAGACCCGCCTGGGCAACTTGGTGATACCTCATCTCTGTGATAAATCAAAAAAATCAGTGGGCATGGTAGTGCATGCCTGTAATTCCGGCTACTCAGAAGGCTGAGGCGGAAGGATCGCCGGAGCCCAGCAGGTCGAGGCTGCGGTAGCCGGGAGCGGCCACTGCCCTCCAGTCTGGGCAACAGAATGAGACTCCAACTCAAAAAAAAAAAAAAAAAAGGATATGTGGGGTCTAGTTACATCTATTTGGTATATTTTTGTGTTATTTTTGGACAAGTTAGGTTCTGTCCTGTTTTGCATTTGAAATGGGGCATTTAGTCTCCTTTGCCTGTGTGTTTAAATAAACAATACTTGGGCCAGGCTCTGTGGCTCAGCCTGTAATCCCAGCACTTTGAGGGGCCAAGGCGAGTGGATTGCCTGAGCCTGTGGGTTCGAGACCCACCTGGGCAACTTGGTGAGCCCTTGCCTCTACAATAAATCAAAAACGAGCTGGGCGTGGTAGTACACACCTGTAGTTCTAGCTACTTGGAAGGCTGAGGTGGAAGGATCGCCAGAGCCCAGCAGGGTTCTGACAACTCAAAAAAATAAAAATAAAAAAATAAACAATACTTGGATGAGTGTGAGTGAGCTCTAGATGGCTTCATGTAGGCAATTCATTTGGTCAGAATTTAAGTGAAGCAGTTAGGCTCAATCAGCCTAAATTTTAACTGTTTGAGAGTCTTAAAACGCTAAAGAAGAGCCAGGATAAGACAGATATAAGGGAGTCAAGGTCGTGGTGACCTCAGGCCTAGAAACCAAACATGGTGAGTGGCAGACCTCAAGCACATGGACTTCATCTTCTCACTGTATGTGGTAGTCGCCCTAGTCCAGGTGTTGAAAGTGCCACCCCAAGTCCCCACATGCTTGGGCCAGCTGACAGGCACCTCTAGTTCTAAGTGCCTGCTCTCTTGGGACTCCGTTGTCAACGGACTCTTATGGCATGGCTCTTTCCTCCCTGAATCTGTTGCTTTTCATACCCCAAACCCCCTCACGCTTGGCACTTGACACACCTGCTCGTCGTTTTGGAGGCAAACAGAAGGCTAATTTGGATTACTCAAATATCAACTTGCCCTCTTCTGAGAAATCCCTCAGCCGTTTCAAGTAACCCCGTTTTCCACCGTGTGATTCAGTGGCCTTCCACCTTGCTGCTTGCAGCAGTTTCTAAGATTGTTTCTTCAATAGAGTAGCACAGCTCTATGAGACATGACGTTGGGATCCCTTGGGGAATCTTAAAAATAATGGTGCCTGGGCCTTACCTCACACCAGTTGGAACTGCATCTCAGGGGTGGGACCGCTATTTATTTATTTTTGGGTCGAGGTCTCACTCTGTTTGCCAGGCTGGAATGCAGTGACACGATCTCATCTCACCACAGCCTCGACTTCTGGGCTCAGGTGAGCCTTCTTTTTTTTTTATTTTTACAAAAATGTATTCTTAAATGTACAACAGGCTTCAAGACAACACCTCATTCTAGCTATAGGTGGCAAAAGAAGTTATGTCAGGAAATATAGATGTTTAATATGAATGGAATCAAGAGTCGTCATGGCTTCGGGAACAAGGAACAGCTTGCTTTTTGCCAGATTTCTTAATTCCACCTGTGGCCAGGGGGCCTTTTCCTCCTCGAGTTTCTTCTGCTTTTTTTTTGAGTTGGAGTCTCACTGTCACACAGACTGGAGTGCAGTGGCCTCTCCCGGCCACCGCAGCCTTGACCCGCTGGGCTCCAGCGATCCTTCGCCTCAGCCTTCCAAGTAGCTGGAATTACTGGCATGCGCTACCACGCCCGGCTGATTTTTTGATTTATTGTAGAGATGAGGTCTCGCTGCCCAGGCGGGTCTCGAACCCGCGGGCTCAGGCAATCCACTCACCTCAGCCTCCCAAAGGCGCAGGATTACAGGCTGAGCCACCGAGCCCGGCTCTTCTGCTCTTTCTGTCTCGGCTTGAAAGCTTTATCTTCCTCGTCCATCTCCTTGGCCTGCTTCTGGGGCTGCTTCAGGGGCTTTTTCTTGCCACCTTCCTGGCCAAACGTGGTTCCTGCTACCCTTTCCCCTCAGGTGATGCTTCTACCTCGGCCTCCTGAATAGCTGGACAGGCATACACTACCATGCCTGGCTAATCTTTTCAAAAATTTTTTTATTGTAGCAATGAGGTCTTGCTATGTTGCCCAGACTGGTCTCAAACTCTTGGGCTCAAGCAATCCTCCTGCCTCAGCCTCCCAAAGTGTTGGGATTACAGGCAGAGGCCACTGTGCCCAGCTAGAACCAGCATATTTTTAAAAAACTCTGCAAGTGAGGCTGTTGCAATGTGAGGTTGACAGTTTCTCTTTTTTTTTTTTTCTTTTTTGAGTTGGAGTCTCACTCTGTCACCCAGGCTGGAGTGCGGTGTCATGCTCACAGTCACTGCAGCCTCAACCTGCTGGGCTCTGGCAATCCTTCCGCCTCAGCCTTCTAAGTAGCTGGAACTTCAGGCATGTGCCACCATGCCCAGCTAAGTTTTTGGTTTATTGTAGAGATGAGGTCTCACCAAGTTGCCCAGGCTGGTCTCAAACCCGTGGGATCAGGCAATCCTCTCACCTCGGCCTCCCTTAGTGCTGGGATTATAGGCATGAGCCACCGCACCCAGCCTTGGTTGACAGTTTCTAGGTAGGTCCCTCCTACTTTTAAACTCAGCCTTAAGCCTCTCTTATGTAGCTGTAGATCCTCACTTCATGATTTCATATTAATCTCTGTAGTCGAAATGGGAACATTGGCGCAAGACTGAGAAACTCCAACACTTGAATTATTTTATACTGCCATAGAATCAGTATGCCATAGAATTCAGCCCTTCTAGGAAAAAAGAAGGAATGTCATGATGTACAAATACTATAATTCATAGTATTTGGAAACTGCTAGTCATTTAAACAACTGTTTCTTACGCTGAAAAGTTTTCTTCTATTACGTGAATTTTTACTAACTTAACTAGGTGAAGGACATGGTCTCTGAAGAGACATTGGAGTACTTGTTTTGTGGGACAAAGATTCTAGTTTTTAGAGTCAAAATCAAGTTTGTATCTGATAGAACTTATCTTAGTACCCCACCTCATAGAAATGGAAGTGTTCAAACGTTTTAGCTTAATTAGGTACTTATTAATACTTGTTGCTAAACGGCATGTTTATATTTATTGATTTTTTTTCCATTTCAGACATTATCTCTTGCTCTTCTGTGGAAGAGGAGGATTTCATTTCTTCTTTCGCCTGTCCCTACTACTCACATGAATCCTCATCTCCCATCTTTTCAATTGGTTAAATCGTAATTCAAGTTGGCTGTGTGGTATACTATAAGTGCTTTTCCCTTCCTGCTCAACTTCTTATTTTTCCTATAATTAATAGTTGTCTTATTAATTCATTAATTCATTCTCAAAAGATGTTCAGGCATGTTGGGTAGTCTCTGTTACATCTTCCCATAGAAACTTCTCCTGGAGACTCTTCCTGCTTTAAACTGAACTAGTCTTCTGTTCTTGGAACACAGTTGTCATCTTGGGGTCTTCGGTCATTGTCATTCTGGGTATTTCCTTGGCCTTTTTCCTGTACTGGACATCCTTTTTCCTGTATCCCATGTTTCCTGTTTCTTGGTTTACTTCCTCATTTTGGTGTGGAGCACACTTTCTAGTAGTTTTCTGGAAAAAGGTCATAGAAGGTCAATTCATTGAGATCTTGCTTGTCCAAAAATGTTTTGTTTTCCTACTGCCTGTATAATTGCAAAATAAAGTGTTTTAAATTTATCTTCACACTTGAATCATACTCTATATGGAATTATGGGTTAGAAAGCATGTTCCCCCAGGGTTTTGAGGTCTTCTGGCATTACTCTTGAGAATTTCTAGGTATTCTGATACCTGGTCCTTTGCACATGATCTGTGTATTCCGGAAGCTTGTCCCAGTGTTTGGCAATTTCATGATGATGTTTCTTGGGACTAGTTATCCATTTTGGTAGGTGGTTGATAGGACCTTTAATCATAATAAATTTTTAAAAACCTGTTATTCTGGTCTCAGAAAATTCCACCTTTATAGCTTCTTATCCAGGTTTTGCTGTATCATCCCAGTTTCTTCTATGTCGTTTCTTGCAGTTATGTTTGGTCGCTGTCTTTGCTGTTAGAGACCTTCCTCAGATGCCAGGTGATGCTGACTGATAATTCAGAATAAGATGAAAATGTCCATCAGATACTCTACACGTGTGGATAAGAGAGGTGGGCCTCACTGAAGGCTGAGCTGCCTGGGCTGGTTAGTGGGTGGGGACGGAGGCCCATGTCAACACCTGTTTATGTCTTTCCTCTTAGGCTGATTGTGTTTCCTGCGGAGGGAAAGCAAAGAAGAGGCCCGGGTCTCTGCACCTTCGGTTGGTGGTGTTCTCTGAACTCTGCTGTTTTCCACGATGGCCCTGTTGTCAATGGTGCTGGTATTCGCAGTCCAGAGCCTTCTGATACCTCTCCAGGAAACACATTTCTAGTTGGGTGCAGGGGTGAGAGGGAGCAGTCGCCCCACTGCAGGGCAGGAATCTGGGCAACCTGCCTGCTGCTTTAACAGACTTTCAGTCCATGGCTCCACTACCAGAAGCACTTGCTGCTGCCAATCTTGAGCCACCTAGGGATTCCATTGTATGGTCTGGTTGATTCTTGTCTTGGGATGGCCAGTTGGGGTTTCCATTTCCTTGGGTCTGCTAAATCGTTCAGCATTTATTCAGCTGCCTTCCAACTTTTAACATTCTGTTGCTGTGGTTCCCATTTCTTTCTCTCCGTCCTTTTAGGTTTGTGCTTGAAGATGAAAAGCACCGCTGTCTCCAAGAAAACCTCTACTGACATTTTAGTGGGGTTTTTGTGAGAAAGTGAAACTCTTTCCATGTGTTTAAGTCCCCATCTTCACCCGGAGACCACGGGTCTGTATTTAAAGACAAATCAAGAGGAAGTGGGCTTTAATGAAAGAAAAAATGTGTTCAATTATTAGCTGTTAGGAAAGACAAATTAGCAAGGAGAGTGATGAATTCTCTGTAAATGATTGGGGGGGAGCAGCATGTAACTGAAAGGTGGTAAGTGAAATGTAACTGAAGAAAATAAAAAATAAATAAAAGGTGGCTCAGCCTGTCATCCCGCGCCTGTGGGAGGCTGAGGTGAGTGGATTACCTGAGCCCGCGGGTTTGAGACCCGCCTGGGCAGGCGAGACCTCATCTCTACAATAAATCAAAAAATCAGCCGGGCGTGGTAGCGCATGCCTGTAATTCCGGCTACTTGGAAGGCTGAGGCGGAAGGGTCGCCGGAGCCCAGCAGGTGGAGGCTGCGGTGGCAGGAGCGGCCACTGCACTCCAGTCTGGGTGACAGAGCGAGACTCCAACTCAAAAAAAAAAAAATGTAAATAAATAAAAGTATATTTAAATGGTCAAAAAAAAGAAAGAAAGAAAGAAATGTAACTGGGTCATGGGAATGGACAGATAGGCATTATTCTTTGGCTATGTCTCTTAAAACAGAAATAACTTCCTTAATGTATTCAGTTTCACCTATGAATCTGAATTCCAACAAATCCATGACTGTGGTGGAGTGCTGAGGGTTCCATGAGAGCTCTCTGACCCCTGCTTTTTGCCATGCTTACCTCTTTTTTTTTTTTGAGTTGGAATCTCACTCTGTCGCCCAGACTGGAGTGCAGAGGCTGCTCCCAGCCACCGCAGCCTCGACTTGCTAGGCTCTGGCGATCCTTCCACTCAGCCTTCCAAGTAACTGGAACTACAGGTGCGCACTACCACGCCTGGCTGATTTTTTGATTTATTGTAGAGATGAGGTCTCGCTGCCCAGGTGGGTCTCGAACCCGCGGGCTCAGGCAATCCACTCACCTCAGCCTTCCAAGGGGTGGGATTACAGGCTGAGCCACCAAGCCCGGCTCTGTCCTACCTTTCTAATCGCTGCTGCTCTAGTCTATGGCCTGCAGGATGCAATCCAGACCTTGAACCTAGCCTGCTTTTAAGCCTCACTGAGTCCTTCACGTCTTCCCTCCCACCTACCCACCAGCGGTTGCAGAACAATCTCGCTGTCGAATGGGTCGCTGCCCTCCCTACCTGTGAGGCCTGCCTCCCACAGCTGCCTCCACCTTCCTCTCAGTCTGGAAGTGGTGCTCTACACTGGCAGCCACTTCCTGGGGAGGACGTTCTGACCCGTCCCCTCAAGCTGCTATTATGGAGCCCAGGACAGACTGTAAATGTTGCTTCCCTTTGTTTATGGAGCTGTTTCCACGTGTGTATAAGCTTCTTGTGGGCGGAGGTGGGCTGTGCACGGCACGTTGCAGATGCTAAAAAAATGATGACTGAATGGTTAGTTTCGATCATGATTTTTTACGTTGATGACCATTCAAACTTTTGGCTAGTTGTACCCGTCTGTCCTTCCTGCAACATGAAGTATACTCAGTTCAGAACAAAACAAAATGAAAATAGCGGTAATAAAAAAGTACAGTTACTTTTGTCTCAAGCCAGTTCTGCTGACAAGTGCATTTCCCTTGTGGCCTCATCAAAGCTGGACACCTTGGAGTTCCTTGATTCCACCCTCCCTCTCTGATCTCCAAAATGTCATTACCCGCTGTCCTACTTCTCAATGTCTTCCGTTTCTTAGCCATTGTCACTCTCCCCTACACCTTGCATGTCACCTGTGGCCATTCTCTCCTGCTTGGTCTCCCTGCCTCGCCCGTCACTGTATCCCACACTCTGCTTGCTCAGAGCACAGCCCTGAAGAGACCGTTCTTCACCATGACTATCATGGCTGTAGATACCTCCTCTGCCCTACAAAGGTGCAAGCCCTTGGCATGTCCAGGCTTGCCCCCGCTTCTCTCCTAACCCTTCCTATAACCCGTGAGTGACCAAGTGAGTGTCTCCCCACATTGAGCATATTCCAATCCTGCTCTTCCCGTAAGCCTCAATAATACCTCCTTGATGAAAAGCATTCATTCGTTCATCCTCAGTCTCAAATCATTTGTATCAGAGAAACCTGCATCCTGGCAGAGGCAAACCAGAAAGGCCCTTACACCACCCAGGAACACAGAGCTCTGGAAAAAACCATTCTCGTCAAGTATGAACTAAAAAGAAGAAAAAATCACAACTTAGGGGAAATGAGCACATTTAATCATGCAGTCAAGTCTTGATGCTGGTCTAGGAACTCCAGTTTATTCCCCACACCACAGACAGAACCTTCTGAAACATAAGCACATATCACTGCTAGATGGAGAAGACTGTCACTTACAGAGTCCTACTCATCAGCCCTGGTTTCCTCCCCTACCCCACCACCAACACTCTGCCCAAGCCACGTGCTCTCCTGGCTCTTCTTCAGTACCTCAATAGCCACATTATGGGTTGAGCTGTGTCCCCGAAAGATAATGTTGACATTCTAACCTGTGGGTACCTGTAAACATGGCCTTATTTGGAAATAGGTGCTTGCAGATGCAATCACATTAAGATGGGGTTGTTAGGGTATGCTTTTAATCCAACATGACCCGTATCCTTTTTTTTTTTTTTTTTTGAGTTGGAGTCTCACTCTGTCGCCCAGACTGGAGTGCAGTGGCCGCTCCCGGCCACCGCAGCCTCGACCTGCTGGGCTCTGGCGATCCTTCCGCCTCAGCCTTCCGAGTAGCCGGAATTACAGGCATGCGCTACCACGCCCAGCTGATTTTTTGATTTATTGTAGAGATGAGGTCTCGCTGCCCAGGCGGGTCTCGAACCTGCGGGCTCAGGTAATCCACTCACCTCAGCCTCCCAAAGGCGCGGGATTACAGGCTGAGCCACCGCCCGGCATATCCTTTTAAGATGGAATGCATCCATGGAGGTTGGAGTAATGCACCCACAAGTCAAGGAATGCTGAAAGTTGCCAGCCACTAACAAAATCTGGAAGAGTCCAAGATTCTCCCCTCCAGGTTTCAGAGGGAGCATGGCCCTGCTGACACTGATTTGGTGTTTCTGGTCTTCAGAACTGGAAACACATTGCTGTGCCTAGGTTGGTGGTATTTTGTAACAGTAGCCCTAGGCAATGAATATTCAAATGTGTCCCAGCACTTGCTGGTCCCTCTGCCGTGAAGCCCTTTCCCCGACAGCCTCCCTCATTTCCCAAAGTTCCCTGCTCAAATGCCACCTTGACAGAGCAGCCGGTCTGACGGCAGTACCAAAACCAGTAGTTCCAGCCTCTCCATTCCTTTGCCTCCTTTGTTTTTCTAGCTGTAACAGGCATTATGCTGTGGGTTTTTTATCTTCGTTGTCGAACGACTGTCTGTCTTGCCTTCTAGAAACTATGTTCCATGAGAATAGAAGCTGTCCAGTTCATGATGGAATGCCCAGGGCCCACCACATGCCTGGCACAGAGTGAACTCTCATACCGGTTTCATAAACAAATGAGCTATTTAAGAGAACAGTTTACAGTTTTCTTCTCCCCTCTTTTATCCTTCTGATGTAACGTTTTCCTCGTAGTCAGTGGGTATGCCAAGTTGGTGTGTCAGAATGCACCTCCTGTCGGCCTGGATCTGGTGGGCTCTTTGTTGTAAATGAGTGTGGAGACGATCAATCGGATTTCTCTGAGTGATCATTAGAGTTCACCGTGAGTCACACACAGCCACTTTCTCTTGCACTGACCCCCCTGCGGGCCCCTCTTCCATTCTTTTTCTGATTAAGGAATCAGAGTTGAACCATCTAAATTTAGTGTGTGTAGCTCAGAGGTGCCAATCATGGCAAAATAATGAATTAGGGATGTCCCCCCTCCCCTGAAGCACTGAGCGGAAACCAACAAATTCATTTTATTTAGGACCACAGGCTGAACTCAGAGTGTTGTCTATAACAGGGAAGTGCTTGATTCATTAATTTAGTCACCACAGACAACCCTCCCTCGTGCTGGGGGTGCAGCTCATCTGAGTCAGCTTGCATATTTCCTTTTTAGTCTCCTGTTTGGTAATGGAATTGGTATATACTTTTGTTAGAAATATACAAGACGGAAAAAGGATTTATTATACACACACACAAATCTCGTGCAGTTCTGCAAATTTTCTAGCTTTCTTCTTCTTTTTTTTTTTAAAGAGACGTGATCTCACTCTGTCACCCAGGTGGAGTGCAGTGTCATGATCGTAGCTCACTGCAGCCCTGAACTCCTTGAACTCAAGCAATTCTCCCATGTCAGGCTCTCAAATAGCTGGGACTACAGGTGTGTGCCACCACAATCGGCTAAATTTTTTAGGTTTTTTTTTTTTTTTTTTTGTAGAGACAGGGTCTGACTCTGTTGCCCAGGATGGTGTCAAACTTTTGGCCTTAAGTGATCCTCCCACCCTGGTCTCCCAAAGTGCTGAGATGACAGGTGTGAGCCACCATGCCCAGTCTCTTTAGCCTTTCAAGGGCTTTTCTGGTAAGCCCGCATTTAGCGTTCTCAATGTTAGGGTCTGGACAGGGAGAGGGTGGATGGATGGAGAGGGAGAAGTACAGGGAGAGGGGCACAGCCCCGCCAGAGCCAGCGAACCGGAGGTGCGCGCTGGCAACTCAGAGATCCGAGTAAAAGCAAAGAATTGCAACACACAAAGAGGTGAGAGAAGATAAGATTTATTTAAGAAAGCTTCACCCCGCCACAGACAGGGAGCGGGCCTACACTCTAGGTGAGCGTGGCATCCTAGCCTCCCAAAGCCCTGGCTTAAATCCTTTCCCTTGGTGATGTTGCAATCAGGTAGACATGACTGCTGTGACTTCCTTATCGACCACCTGTGGATGTCTCGGAGAACCTGTGACACAGAGACCCACTAATGTCCACCCACATGATCATAGCCCCTAGAGAAGGGTGTGACAAGGATTCTAATGCTCCTGCACCTTCCCAAATGACATTCCTTAGAACTAATGTAAGATGCACCTCTCCTTATCTCCTAGGCATTCCCAGTGGGTAGCTTCGGGGGATCCTTGGCTTCCCTGTAGATAGTGCCATATTTACTGGGAGAGTGAATCCCCATCTGCTCCCCCTCTGAGCGGTCATAACTTTGGTAATAACAAGTTCCATGACTTTTATAATCCTTGTCCAGTGCATGATGTCTTAGGCCTTGTAAATTCCCTTTACCCAAGGCAAGCTTGATTGCCCACTATGAGATATCTCTGATACCTGGCACCCGGAAGTCTGTTTCTGAAAAGACAAAGTCGGCAAAGTTAATTTTACCTAAAGTGTGCATTTCTCCAAAAGCATAGCTTCTACTTTCTCATCATTGAGTCAGGATTTAAGAACAAGGTGAAAAATGGCTTCCCACTCTCAGTCTGTCCTTTCACTCAATTTCTGGATTAAGGACTGTTTTCTATCAGTTTTGAAAAGGGCCAATATAAAACACATTTTACCAGCTCACATTTCATAAGAACATTACTTGTTGGAAAGCTGTTGTATTTGGTGCTTATAAGAAATAAGCCACGGTTCAGGAGTAGCAATTGCTATGGTACTGTCATGGGGAATAATAACAAAGCTTTGTTTTCTTTTTTTTTTTTTTGAGTTGGAGTCACACTCTGTCGCCCAGACTGGAGTGCAGTGGCCGCTCCCGGCCACCGCAGCCTCGCCTGCTGGGCTCCGGCGATCCTTCCACCTCAGCCTTCCAAGGAGCTGGAACTACAGGTGTGCGCTACCAAGCCCAGTTAACTTTTTGATTTATTATAGAGATGAGTTCTTGCCAAGTTGCCCAGGCGGGTCTCGAACCCATGGGCTCAGGCAATCCACTCACCTCAGCCTCCCAAGGCATGGGATTAGAGGCTGAGCCACCGAGTATGGCTAGCTTTGTTTTCAATGATAACCTATGAGTCCTTAATATACACACAGGAATTTTGAATGAGTTTTTAAAAGTCAGTAGAAAGGAAAGTACAAGATGTGAAAAAAGGATGCTAATTCCTTTTTAAAAAATTGTGTTGATATATTTAATAAAGCCTGTTTTGCTAGCTCCTTAACCCTGTCTGGATAGATATAAATATAACCCATCCCAGCTGTTGATTTGTTACCGGTGACACTTGGCACCTTTATGCTTTGTCATTAATCGTCAGCATTTTTCAGGGAGGCACCAGAAGCTCCTGCTATCACCACCTAGCAGGAGGGACCAGCACCCAGGATGGAGGGGGTGACTCATCCAGGGCCTCCCGGAGGGGACCCAAAAGATACCACACAGCTCAGACACCTAAAGCCCCTATCCTTGGCTTAGTCTCTGGCCTTATCTATACTTGTTCTCGCCCAGCATTTCAAGATATGCAGTCTTTTATGAGATTCTTTGGAAGAAATGGGTTCAGGCTATAGGCATGTATTGTCTACAAAGATCACCTCTTTAAAAGGGCAATTTAAGGCTGGGCTCGGCGGCTCAGCCTGTAATCCCAGCACTTTGGGAGGCCGAGGCGAGTGGATTGCCTGAGCCTGTGGGTTTGAGACCTGCCCGGGCAACCTGGCGAGACCTCATCTCTTCAATAAATCAAAAACTAGCCGGGCGTGGTAGCGCATGCCTGTAGTTCTGGCTACTTGGAAGGCTGAGGCGGAAGGATCACTGGAGCCCAGCAGGTCGAGGCTGTGGTGGCCGGGAGCATGTCACTGTACTCCAGTCTGGGCCACAGAGTGAGAATCCAACTAAAAAAAAACAAAACAGACAACTTAAAATGAGGCTAATTTTTGTTAAGCGGGTAGAGGATTAGCCAAATGTCCAGGAAGACTGATTTTGGAGTCTGCTCTCTCCTCAGGGAACATCTGCTTGGATATGCAGATCATGCAGGTAATATGAAAGACAGTTCAGTTAATTGGACATCTTACATGGTGCTTATAACTATAAGTAGGACTAACTTTAATAATGGACTAATTTAACAGCACAGATTTTAGCTTCTGAAAACTGGTTTTCAACTCAGCCCGGGCTCCATCTTTCCTGAATGTTCCATGTGGCTTGCCCCCTCACTTCCTTAGGGCCTCAGCTCAAAGGTCCGCGAGGACTTCTCTGACCCGTCTGTTGCGAACTGCGTTAGACTCCTTCCCCCACCGACCTCTTCTGCCTTACCTCGCTTCATTCTTCTTTCTAATGCTCATCATCAGCCCAAACACTACATACTATGATTACTTTCTGTCTCCCCAACCCCCACTTTAAGTCCTCCCTCTGCTCTGTTCATTGCTGGATTCATGGTGCACACAGGTGTTCAATATTTATTCAATGAATGCATGATGCCCGAGACCTTTCTGTGCCAAGAGCTGGTTTCTTACTCCGTGATGCATCGAACATGTGGACAGGGTGTAGGCGAGGGGTAGGAATGGCTGTAAATGAGGGGGGCGCACCTATTCCTTTCCGCCGAGTGTGACGTTCGGGGCGGGGCGGGCGGCCAAGGGGGAAGGGGCGCGGATGCGATCCGGACACACCTGACCTCCCACCCCTCCAAGCAATGCATTTTCCAGGCTGGCCTCACTTTTCCTGATGCTCTTGGGTTAGCCGTGTCATGTTCTCTCCCTCGCCCCACCCGTCAAGCTCTGCTCCAAAGAAATGGCATGACGACGTAAGCGTCTAGCAGACGGTGATCCCGTTTTCGGAAAGCAAAGCCCAACAGGCAAAGCAGGGTCTGCGCCCTCGGGCCGGGCCAGGCAGGCAAAGCCGAGAAGTGAGGCCAGAGCACCTTCCTGTCTAAATGCTAGCAAGGCAAGGTCAAGAAAGCGCTCTGCTGAGT
>NW_007253307.1:745012-777275 GCF_000164805.1 Carlito syrichta
GGGGGCCGAGTTGGTCCCCGCCCCGGTGGCTGTCCTGTGTTTTAACAAGATCGTTTGGGACTGCCACGGAGGACAGTGGGGACGGCGTGGTCATCGTCGTCACCCCCCCCCACGGGCATCTGCCCTGCAGTTCGCTCCCTGCTGATGAGAGCCGGTGGCATCGCTCGGCGCCCGCTTCTCCTGGCAGCGGGACCCACGGGGGCAGCCTGGGCCGGTGAGGGCTGGTGATCTCTGGAGACCCCTGCACAAGCTCACGTTTCTGATGCAAACTGAGAAACTAGGTTGTATGCGCAGGATGAGCCGATGGGACTCTGGGTCAGACTCCCCAGTTGGGACTTCCCAGGGTGACACCTTGAACGAGGTGGGCCTTGGTAAATGTAAAAGGTGGAAGGTAAGACCTCCCAGGCTGCCATAAGGAGCAGAGTGCAGGTGAAGCCCACTGCACCTTGCTTGGCCACAGTAGTTGCCCTGAGATCCGCCAGATGTTCCCAGTTATTCATGTAAAAGGCTGCCGCAAGGAAGATGCCTGTTGAATGCATTTGAACCGTGCCTGGACGCAGCCCTGACTTATTTCTGCAAGAAGTTTCCTAATTCATCAGCCTGGCACCTGCTCAGAGGGCCTGGCGAGAATCCACCCTGAACCTCTGTATCTAATTACAGGTGCCTTTGTTAGGAAGATAATCAAGACCCAGTGTACGGTGAAGACAGCTCGCTGAGGGCACTGTGGGCAAAAGGCATTATCTTTTCAGAAGAGGCAGGACAGTGCCAGTCATGGGGCTGAAAGAACTATTGAATTAATCTTTTCTTTTGCTGACCTTTCCTGTGGCAAATAAAGTCTGACAGGCTCTGGACTTGAGGTCATGGAACAATATGTGAAACTTGGTTATTTGTTGTCTGGATTATAAGTGGAAGGACTCAAGCCATAGCAGAAGTAGGTTTGGAGTCCATTTGTGTTATGGACTCTTGATTTTGAGGTGTAGTTACACGATTTTTTTGGTTGATAGAAAAGGGTTAGCATTTTCTGGGTGACAAAAAATTGAGTAGTATTTCTGAAAATGAGTTCTGAAAGTAGAAGTGGAAAAGCAAACGTTTATACTTTATGTGTTTAGCATATTACAGAATTAATTAGGAGCTTTCTGGGGTGGGCCATGTACTTCCTGACTGTCTGTCTCTCTCTCTCTCTATCAGAATTATTGTTTTTCTTTCCAAACTTTTTTACAATGGGCCTGTAAGTCTCCTAGGATAATAAAAGAGTTTTAGTGTTTAAATAAAAGACAGAATATTTTGGCTCCACACCAAAAAATAATTATTTTTTAAAAAGCACCCCCAGTGTTTATGAATAGTCACAATATAGAACCTTATTTCTACTGTTAATTTTTAATTTTAATGATATGGGGTACAATTCAGGGTTAAGTATATAAATGTTCATTATGCAAGCACTCTGTTAATTTTTTAAAGGTACATATTTTTATAAGTACCTTTTGAAATAATCCTTATCGCCTGTGTGATAGAAAAGGGCTTTATAATATATTTATGTACTTTTGTATCTTGCCTCTTACTTCTTCTGTCCCATCCCCAAGCATCCAAAATAGTAAAATAATTTGGTTTTGAAGAGCTAGTTGATAACCACGAGTTTCTTAAATTACAGGTATACTTTTAAATGATCATCTATGGGCTTGCCTAGGAGTTAGAAGTTTCTTTGTTTTGTTTTTTTTAAAACAGAATTTTTTTTTTTCTTCTTGAGACAGAATCTTGCTGTGTTGCCCAAGCTGATCTCAAACTCCTGAACTCAAAACAATCCTCCTGCCTCAGCCTCCCAAGTCGCTAGGGCTACAGTTGTGCAACACTCAGGAGAAAGGAAGTTTTGTTTTCTTTTTCCTTTTTTTTTTTTTGAGTTGGAGTCTCACTCCATCGCCCAGACTGGAGTGCAGTGGCCGCTCCCGGCCACTGCAGCCTTGACCTGCTGGGCTCAGGTGATTCTTCCGCCTCAACCTTCCAAGTAGCTCAAACTACAGGCACGTGCCACCACGCAAGGCTATTTTTTTGATTTATTGTAGAGACGAGGTCTTGCCAAGTTGCCCAGGCTGGTTTCGAACCCGTGGGCTCAGGCAATCCTCTCACCTCGGACTCCCAAAGTGCTGGGATTATAGGCGTGAACCACCATGCCCAGTCAGTTTTGTTTCCTTATGTCATCTTCTGCTCTGCTGTGTATCTCTCGTTTTGATAGCTTTTATTGTTTGTAGGCCTGCTAAGGTTAGACCAGTTGCCCATGTAAGGAGTAGGGACAGAATTACTAGGTTTTAGCTCAGAGGTAGGCGAGTCAGTACCGGTGGATATTCTTAACCTCTTTGCATAACCCCATGCAGTGTGCCAGACGCTGTTCTTGGAGCTGGACATTTCTTCCCTAATCTTCACACCAGGCCTGCACGGTTGGCCTTATCACGTCCTACAGATGAGAAAAGTAAGACCCGCAGTGGCTCAGTGAGTTGTCAAGTTCAGCCATACCGCTTGTTGGTCCTGTATGAGATTTCTGCTCAGGTCTCCGGCTCCAGACCACACACCCTGTACCTTGCATGGTGCTTCCTGTGCTATCAGCTTCCCTTCAGCTGTGAGCAGAGTCTTTTCAGGAGTATCAGTTGGTCCTTTGAATGATTACTTTAAGCTCCTTTAACCTAGATGAACACTAATGACTTGGTAGGAGACTCTTCGCTTCTTTTTTTTTTTTTTTTTTTTTGAGTCGGAGTCTTACTCTGTCGCCCAGGCTGGAGTGCAGTGGCACACTCACGGCCACTGTGGCCTCGACCTGCTGGGCTTAGGCCATCCTTCCACCTCAGCCTTCCAAGTAGCTGGAACTACAGATGCACGCCACCATGCCCGGCTAGTTTTTGTGATTTATTATAGAGATGAGGTCTTACCAAGTTGCCCAGGCTGGTCTCGAACCTAGGCTCAGGCAGTCCTCTCGCTTCGGCCTCCCAAAGTGCTGGGATTACAGATTGAGCCACCAACCCTGGCCTGATTTTTGATTTATTGTAGAGGCAAGATTTTGCCATGTTACTCAGGCTGGCCTCGAACCCCTGAGCTCAGGCAATCCTCTCGCCTCGACCTCCCAAGTGCTGGGATTACAGGATGAGCCACTGTGCCCGGCTGATACTTCACTTCTTTAGAACCTTCAACTCATTAGGGTAGAGGAGGGGGCGTATATTAACTCTGTGTCCTGAGGGGAAGGGTCCCCTCGTTGGCACCATCACCCTTTTCTCTGAGAATCTGGTCAACCATGGAGAAGAGAATTTTGTAAATAGGAGGCGTGGCAATGGTGAAGCAGCTTGAAAAACTCCTAGTTCCCGTATTGCACTAGCAAATCCTAATCTACACATTGGAGGATCTAGCCCCTCCCAGTTGCCTCCCTCCTTGTTTTTGTATATTTGAAGAAGGATTTGTTTTTTTTTTTTTTTTGATTTGAGACAGGGTCTCACTGTGTTGCCCAGGCTGAAGTACAGCAGTGTGATCATGGCGCACTGCAGCCTCTAACTCCTGTACTCAAGTGATCCTCTGGCCTTAGCCTCTCTAATAGCCAGAATTACAGGCCACCACCAGCTAGTTTTTTGTTTTTTGTTTTACTTTTTGTAGAGATGAGAGTCTCACTATGTTGCCCAGTCTGGTCTTGAACTCCTGGCCTCCAGTGATCTCCCATTTTGGCCTCCCAAAGTGCTGAGGTGAGCCACCGCACGTGGGCAGGAATGCTATTTTATTACAGGTTGAGTATCCCTTGTCTGAAAGGCTTGGGACCAGAAGTGTTTTGGTTTTCAAGTTTTTTTCTTTTTGTTTCTTCCTTGCCTTCCTTCCTGCCCTCTTTCTTTTCTTTCTTTCTTTCCCTACTCTATCACCCAGACTGGAGTGCAGTGGCATGATCACTGCACTCAACTGACTGGGCTTGAGTGATCCTTCTGCTTCAGCCTCCCAAGTAGCTGGGACTACAGCATGCACTACCACGCCTGGCTAGTTTTTTGTAGAGATAAGGTCTTGCTACGTTGCTTAGGCTGGTCTCAAACTCAGGGGCCCAAGCAGTCCTCCCACCTCAGCCTTCCAAAGTACCGGGATTACAGGCCTGGCCTCAAGTTTTTTCAGATTTTGAAATGTCTTACAAGTTGAGCATCCCAAATCTGAAAACCCGAAACTGGAGGTACTCCAGTGAACATTTCTTTTGTGCATCGTGTCAGGGCTCAAAAAGTTTCAGGTTTTGGAGCATTTCAGATTTTAGATTTGGGGTGCTCAACCTGTACAAGCAGTAAAATTTTGGAATGCCAAAGTTTTCTTCTCAGTCCCCATAGAATCTGATACAGTCTCATTCACATAAGAAATTGGGGACATTGCAGCTTGATTAAGAACCTGCTTAAGTCTCATCGTGTCTTTCAGAATTAAAGCCGTCTAAAATAAGGAGATGAGAGTTGGCCTGAGACTTCATTGGAGTGGAATTGGACTTCTTTATGTCAGTCTTTGCACTTCCGCTTTGAGTTGGTAAAGATTCTTCGGCACAAGCTCACATAGTTGGCTCTGCTGGGAACGTGCACTGCCTGATTAGCTGGCAATCTCAGAGGTCTGGAGGTGTCATTCTCTTATATTTTAGAGGCATGTTAGGTGATTAAAAAAATCAGAGCAGGTGTAGTTCCCATCTTCTGGAAGCTCACAATTGAAACGCATGCGGGCACTCATCTTGTGGGACACTGTCCAGCGCTTCACCTGTCAGCTTTAATTCTCACAAGCATCCCAGTAGCAGGATGTTATTTTACAGCCGGAGAAGTTAAGGCTCAGAGATTTTTTTTCTGGAGTCGGGGTCTCACCCTGTTGCCCAGGCTGGAGTACAGTGGCATGATCCCGACTCGCCACAGCCTCGAACTCCTGGGCTCCGGCGATCCTTCCGCCTCAGCCTCAGTTCGAGTACCTGGGACTACAGGTGATGCTACCATGCCTGGCTGTTTATTTATTTGTAGAGATGTGGGTTTCACTATGTTGCCCAGGTTGGTCTCAAACTCCTGGGCTCAAGTAATCCTCCTGCCTCGGTCTCCCAAATTGTTGGGACTACAGGTGTGAACTACCACGGTGAGCTGGGCCTCAGATTTTAAGCCCACCCCAGCCCCATTGCTAGTAAGTGGTAGAGCTGGATTCAGAGTCAGCTCTGCTTGGTCCACAGCGTGAATTCCTTCCCAGGACACCTTTGCCTCGTGGTGGGAGGAGATAGGAGGAGACAGGTCACAAGCTGGTTCCAAACCCGTTTTGAGAAGGGGCAAGGAGGTCACGTGTGCAGCCCGGAGCATGGCAGTAACTGCTCACATTGCCATCTTCAGTAACTGCACTGTGGCTTCAATTTCATTTCACTGGATGTTTGAGAACCAGCACTGTTCCTAGGACAGCTGAGTGTGGCACACGGACTCCTCAGTTCAGGTGGGCTCTCCAGGCAAGTGTATATACACAGAGGCATATTTTTCCTATGCAGGACAGACAGCAAACCAGCAGACTGTGAACTGTGTTCTCTCTTCTTACGTGGACAAATAGGCCTTCCTGACGACCCGGAAGGGTGAACTCTCGAACTCTCTAGAGCATCCGCAGAATGTGGAGGCCTTGGGAGAGTTGCCTCTGACCTGCAGGCTTTCCTGCCTCTCTTCCCTCTGCTGGCTCTTTCTTGCCTCGGGA
The DNA here is from genome assembly GCF_000164805.1 of Carlito syrichta. Taxonomy (NCBI): domain Eukaryota; kingdom Metazoa; phylum Chordata; class Mammalia; order Primates; family Tarsiidae; genus Carlito; species Carlito syrichta. The sequence goes on from NW_007253307.1 coordinate 750,701, forward strand.
GGAGTCTTGTGCACACACATGTGGCCACGCCAGTCTGTGTCCCAGCTTCATTCTTTCCCCTGCAAATGACCATCCCTGGGCCTTCATTACGGTCAAGATTTGCTTACCCTGCTGGTACCATCTGCCCCCAGGAGGATGGATGCAGGAGAGAGTTCTGCCCAAACCCTGGAAGTGGACAGGGTCTTTGGGGACAAGGAATTCTGGGGTCCTGGAAGCCTAGCCTGGGGCTTGCACTCACCCTGGGGGAGGCCTGTCTCCTTGCTTGTATAGACGACACACTCCGTGGGGTGGGGCATGGCGGGAGGAGGGCCAGGACAGGCACTGTAAAGCAGAACTGCCCCCTTTCCATAACCCCCCGACCCCGTCAGGGTCCAAGAGCGATGCTGGGTTCTCAGCACTGTACTTTGCCGGAGAAGGCTTGTGGCCAGACGTGAGATCTGTGTCTGGTTGAAAAGTGGCCCCGTGTCCACTCTGAATCTTCACCTTTTTGAAGGCCCGTCCCTTTTGTGAGCAGCGTACACCTGTCACTCTTCCTCATCCCGTGCAGCGGTTCTCATGAGGGATCATTTCAAAATCTGCAGCCAGGGCAGGGAGAGGAGGCCTGGTAGTTTCTAAAAAGGCTCCCTGCAGGTTCTCATTAGCCGTCCTAGGGGAGCGAGCCTCCACGCCAGCCCCTTGGAGAGGGGTCTTCAGTACCTTCACCGGCCTGCAGAGAAATGCTAGGAGAGTCATCTCAGCTATTGCATCTCTTTAAATTTTAGAGCCAGGATTATGCTCTAAGGAGCTCCTCAGAAGGAATCGGTTTCAGCTAGATTTCATGCCAGCACTTTCGTTTTGTCACAGTGGCGTCCAGCAGCTTGAGGGCCTGTCAGCCGTGGAGGTACGAGTCCGGGACAGCAGCATTTGCTGCCACCACAGAAACAACCCAGCGTGCCCAAGGCGCAAAACTTCAAGTTCAACTGGAGGAGAGGTATGAGTCTAACGTTAGGTACTAATAAGGATTTCCCAGATTGCTGCGAATACCAGGATGTTCAAGTTGCCTAGGAGGAAAGATGCTGGGAAAACCCAGTGCATAAGGAGTTCTGTACTGTTTCCTTGGCTTTCTTTTTTTTTTTTGAGCCAGTGTCTCAGTCTGTCACCCAAGTTGGGGTCAGTGGAATGATCCCGGCTCACTACAGCCTCAACTTCCTAGGTTCAGGCAGTCCTTCCACCTCAGCCTCCCGAGTAGCTGAGACTACAGGCACATACCACCATGCCTGACTAATTTTTTTTATTTTATATAGAGAGAGATCTTGCTGTGTTTCCTAGGCTGGTCTCAAACTCCTGGGCTCATGCAATCCTACTGCCTTGGCCTCCCAAAATTCTGGGATTACAGGCGTGAGCCACCATGCTGGGCTTTGGCTTCTTTCTGGTAGCTGTTAAATCATAGATTTTACACTTCTTCTCCCCAGCCACTCCTTCCCCAGAACAGGCCTCTTATTAAAGGACACATAGCTGAGGACGAATATTCTGTAAATCATGTAAGAATCTGGTTTCAGAATATGTCACATAACACAATTATATGTGTGCTGGAAATGAATTTATGAACTAGCATAAATTAAGCCTACAAAGTGTATATTCTATCAAAGGCCAGGCATGATGGCTTATACCTGTAATCCCAGCATTCTGGGAGGCCAAGGTGGTAGGATCACTTGACCCAGGAGTTTGAGACCAACGTGGGCAACATAGCAAGACCCTGTCTCTACCAAGAAAAACATCTACCAAGAAGTCCTATGGGAAACTATTATTGTTTTTCATCTGTTAACGCAGTGGACATAATTATAAATGACATAATTTGATTTATAATTTATTAAATAAATGAAGTATTCATACCTGTTTCGTGCCTCACTTCTGGTGGCCTGCAGAAGGCGTCCATTATTGCTGCGTGTCCTCTTTGGTAACAGAAGCCAAAGCTGTCTGTCCCCAAGTCTTTCTCTGTACAGAGACCACAGGAGATTCTATAAAGAGAAGTTATTTAGATGAGTACGTGGAAACATCACACTTTAGTGCCAGGCAGGAAGTAGCTGGGACCTATTTAACGCCTTGACTATTCTGCCACACCACACATTGTTCTATGGAAATTATGTAGCTCGGAAAATGAAATACACGGGGGACCCAAAATAAACCTGGAGTTATCATTTGGAGGGTGGGCCCTGGTGGCGTAGGCTTCCCGCACTAGGTAAGTGTTCTGGGAACCCATCGGCATCAGTGTACAGCCAGCGATGTCGTGAGAGGCTGTGTTTGGCCTCAGCGATTTTTTTTTTGGTGGTTCTTTCAATGCGTCTGCCCGTTTCATGATGGGCGATTTCCGAGCTCACCTACCTGTGTCATGCTGAGTGTTCAGTTTTTGCCCCAAAACGGCATGACCCTGGGCCCCACCCTTCCTGTTCACTTGGTCTCACCCCAAGTGACTTTTTTTTTATTTCTCCGGATGAAAAAAGTCCTCAAAGGGAAACATTTTGCTGATGTGGAAGAGGCATAACAAAAAATGGCAGAAGCACTAAAAATCATCAAAACCGACAAGCTCAAAACTGCTTTGAGCAGTGGAAAATAGCATCTTAGTAGGTGTATTGCATCAAATGGAGAGTACTTTGAAGGTGACTGCAGTTTAGACATGTCAGAATAAATACACAACTGCTATACACAAGTTCTGTTCTTTGGGGAGGTCTCCCCTCGTATTCTTATTTTGTATTGTTATTTTTCATTGTGAGTACTAAGTAAAGAGGCTCACTGGGGCTAGGGCATTAGGGGGAGGGCCCCAAATTGTCTCCTCTGAACTGTCCTCCTGGCGGGAGGAATCGGTCAGGAAGGGGAAGTACAGACATCCTCTCTGTGTGGCAGTGTGCCAGGGAGGGCACCCTTCCTCCCTGGCCTCTCTTCCACCTCAGCCGTGAATCCTTTGGGGTTAGAAGAGGTATTTGTTGTAAACTGAAGAAGTTGTTCAGTGTGGAACCCTGGAAGAAAAGCGTTTTCATTCTTGTATTATTCCGGTGGCAAAAGCCAGTGATGCTTACAATCTTAATGTTAAATTATTAAATTTAATAAAAATCTTTAAAATGCCCGAATTAAGTTACTTTATGTCATATCTACACGAAAGGAATGGTTTCCTTTTAGAAACACAGATGGGCAAAAATAAACAAAAAAGGATTAAAAATCACTGATAATTTTACTAGCCAGTATTTGTTTCTACATCTAGATCTATTAATATTGACTCAGTAAATGCTTAGCAAAATGTGACAGTACTGTATATAATGTATTTATAATTTCCTCTTTTTGTTACTCTGTCATCATATAAATTTTTTTCTATATTATTTTGATAGCTTAAGATTATTTTATTACACCATGATTTACTTATCCCTTCCCACATTATGAGACACATAGGTTATTTTCTAGTTTTCCATACTAGAAATGAGGAAATGAGTATCTTTGTGGAACGTCTGATTTCAGCATGATGAAGGCATTGAGATGCTTAATGCTTAGACTGGACTGGACTAGAATACTAGACTAGACACTATACTGGATTAGGGGTTGACAAACTTGTTCCGAAAAGGGTTAGGTAGTACATTTTTTAGACTTTGTTGGCTAAGCAGTCTGTTTTGCTGCTATTCAACTCTGCTGTTGTCATGTGAGGGCAGTTATACATGAGTAGAACTGTGTTCTAATAAAACTTTATTTACAAAAACAGGCAATGGGGGCAGAGTGTGCACAAATGTAGTGCATGTGGTGTAGTTTGCCAAACTGTTCTAGGGGCAGCGTAGACTGGTAGTTTTGATGAAGAGCTGGGATTGTATTACTTTTTCTTGATGCCGACCATATTTAGTAGAATAGAATTATTGTTTCTTTACTAATTGATGAGCTTAAGCTTCTGTTACGTACATTTAATCTTTAAAAGGAAAAAGCCTCATATTTTGAGAATCCTGGAATACAAAAATGGCAAAACACTGAAACTCTTTCAAGTCAGAAGTTTGAAATACATTTTGCTGGGTACACTTTTATGCTCAAACAAAGGGAACTTGCCCAAGCCGACCTGGGTCTCAGGTGTGCTCTGTCTGGAGGGCAGAAGCGATGAAGACTCTTGACTAAAGCTTTGCGCTTCTCATTCTGGAATGGAGGGGTGCCGGGCCAGGGCTCGCTAATGCGCTATTTGTCATGCACAACACATTTTGAATTAAGTGCATGAGCATTTAGGCATTTTCCAACTGTGTGCATCTCTTTCATGTGTGAGATCAACATGGGCTTGCAAAACCATGAGCAGGGCAGAGTAACATCCCCTTTAAAGCCACTCTTGTTCTGAGCTCAGGTGTTACAGATGAAAAAACAGCTCAAAATCCCCTTTGCACATTGATACCCTCTGTGGCTTAGGTAAGTCTTTTAGCCTGAGGTTTTTTAACCAGTAATCTGTTAACTGGCAGCGATCCATGGGAAAATGCACTTAATTTATTGTGAGTCACAGATTTTGAGGGGGCAAGACAGGATCCCAGGAGAAGACTGGTGTTCTAAATAGGAAGATTAAGGGAATATTACAGTTTCACAAAATAATGCGTCTGGAATTTTCAGACATCAAGGAAAGGAAACTCAACACCACTGTTAATGTAGTGGTAGGACTTCTGTGTGGAAAAGTTACATGACAATGATATCTTTAATATAGTTGGCCTAGTTAAAAGGGGGTTAAATCCACTTCCTCTGAGATGGTGGTTCTCCCTAGGGAGTAGGGGACACTTGCCTTCTGGAACAAATGTGGCCATGTCTAGAGACCTGTTTGGCTGTTATAACCAGGGTGGGGTGTGCGCTGATGCCATTTAGTAGATGGAGGCCTGGTATGCTGTTAAACATCCCATATTGACAGGGTAGTCCTCTGCAAAAGGACAACCCAACCCCAGACACCAGCAGTGCTGAGGCTGAGACATCCTGGTCTAAGACAATGATGTGAAAGTGATCCCGGTTCATCTTTATAATGGCGTCTAAATCAGAAAATCTCTGACCTCATTGTAATGCAACATTGCCCCTTCCCCAGGAGTTGGCTCTTACTCTGGAAATTTAGGCTGAGAATTCAGATCTCTATCTCACTCACCCACAGCATGTTGATCAAGAAAGCGGTTCCCACCTGTATAAATTTGACGTACTCTGTTGCCTTACATTATGTTGTGGTTGAAAAATTGCCCATTAAAATGTCATTAGTGGCTGGGCTCAGTGGCTCAGCCTGTCATCCCAGCACTTCGGGAGGCCCAGGCGAGTGGATTGCCTGAGCCTTCGGGTTCGAGACCAGCCTGGGCAACTTGGTGAGACCTCGTCTCTGTAATAAATAAAAAACTTAGCCAGGTGTGGTATTGCATGCCTTTAGTTCTGGTTACTTGGAAGGCTGAGGCAGAAGGATCAATGGAACCCAGCAGGTCAACACTGGGGTGGCCGTGAGCGTGCCACTGAACTCCAGCCTGAGCGACAGAGTAAGACCCCAACTTAGCTAGTCCCGAGTAAGTCCCTGGGACTACAGGCGCATGCCACCACACCTGGCTCATTTTAAAAAAATTTTTTGTGGAGACAGGTTCTCACTCTGTTGCCTCAGCTAGTCTTGAATTCTCAGGCTCAAGCAATCCTCCTGTCTTGGCTTTCCAAAGTGTTGGGATTACAGGTGTGAGCCACTGTGCCCAGCCTAATATGTCATTAGTTTTAGAACATATTAAGAACAGTCTTCCAAACAATTGCCATCTCACCAGGGGTGTTTTAGTCACTGCAGCAGCCAGAGATGATCTGATGTAATAGATTTAGGAGGTGGACCCCTCAGCAGTTATATTAATGGTGTTTTAGGTACTTTTCAGGCTGGTTATTTCTCAGCTGCTTTATCAAGAGTGAATGGAGACCAGGCTCAGCCTGTAACCCCAACACTTTGGGAGGTTGAGGTGGCAGGATCACTTGAGGTCAGGAGCTCAAGGCCAGCCTGAGAAACACAGCAAAACGCCATCCTACGTACATGCCTGCAGCTTCGGCTACACAGAAGGCTGAGGTAGGAAGATCTCTTAAGCCCAGGAGTTTAAGGCTACAGCGAGCTATGATTGTGTCACTGCACTCCAGCATGGGAGACAGTGAGACCTTGTCTTTGGGGGGAAAAAGTTATAAAAAAATAGAGTGAATGAGGTTATAACCATGCAGTAGAATATTATTTAGCAATAAAGAGGAGTAGCGTGTACTGATTGCTTCTATGCTGTGAATGAACCACGAATGTTTTACACTGAGTGAAAGAAACCAGACACAGTTGTGTGATTCCATTTCTGTGGCAAATCCATGGACTCAGGAAGTGGATGAGTGGTTGTCAGGGCTGAGAAGAGAGGGAGTGGGGAGTGGCTTTAATGGATACCAAGTTTCTTGCCCTAGAATCAGATAGTCGTGATGGCTTTTCAACCTTCTGAATGTATTAAAAGCAACTGAATTGTTCAGTTTAAACCGGGGAGTTTTATGGTATGTGAATTCTATCTTGTGTTGTTTGGAAGGAGAGAAGGTTAGCACTCCCTTGATAAGGATGGAAGAGGCTTTTGGGCCTGACAACACGTATACAGTTAGGACATTGCCACCTACTTTAATTCTTTTTCTTTTTCTTTTTCTTTTTGAGTCGGAGTGTCACTCTGTCGCCCAGGCTGGAGTACAGTGGCATGCTCATGGCCATCGCAGCCTCGACCTGCCGGGCTCAGGCGATCCTTCCAAGTAGCTGGAACTACCGGTGTGCACCACCACACCTGGCTGATTTTTTGATTTATTATGGGGACGAGGTCTCGCCACGTTGCCCAGGCGGGTCTCGAACCCGCGGGCTCAGGCAGTCCTCTCACCTTGGCCTCCCAAAGTGCTGGGGTTATAGGCATGAGCCACTGCACCCAGCCTGCTTCAATTTTTTTTTTTTGAGTTGGAGTCTCACTGTGGTACCCAGGCTGGAGTGCAGTAGCACGCTCCCGGCCACTGCAGCCTCGACCTGCTGGGCTCCTGCGATCCTTCTGCCTCAGCCTCCCAAGTAGCTGGAACTACAGGTGTGCGCTACCATGCCCGGCTAATTTTTTTGATTTATTGTAGAGACAAGGTTTCACCAAGTTGCCTGGATGGGTCTCGGACCCACGGGCTCAGGCAGTCCACTCGCCTCAGCCTCCAAAAGCACTAGGATGGCAGGCTGAGCCACTGAGCCTGGCCTTCAATTTTTTTAATGCAAAAATATTTGAATGAATAGAAGCAGCACTCTGTGTCCTTTAGTTTCCCCATCACTGCCTCACATGGGACTTGGCCAAGGGGAAACACAAGGCCTGTTCTCCACAGCCCAGCTCTGACTCTGGCCTTCTAGTCCCATGCCTCCAGTCTTGGCCTTCCAGCGGCTCCCAGGGCATGCCGGGGCATCAGGTTCTGCTCTGGCTTCACCTTGCCCCCTGGTGGGTTTAGGAGCAGAGAACTCCTGGCCTGGCTCACCCTACGTTGTGTAGGCGCCAGAGCTTGTTCCGGATCTTAGAAGTTTGCATGTTTGGCAGCACTTTGGGAGGTCAAGGCAAGTAGATGGCCTGAGCCCATGGGTTTGAGACCAGCCTCGGCAACTTGGCGAGACCTCGTCTCTACAATAAGTCAAAAAGTCAGCCGGACATGGTAGTGCGTGCCTGTAGTTCCAGCTACTTGGAAGGCTGAGGTGGAAGAATTGCTGGAGCCCAGCAGATTGAGGCTGTGGTGGCTGGGAGCATATCACTGCACTCCATTCTGGGTGACAGAGTGAGACTCCAACTCGGAAAAAAAAAGAAGTTTGCATGTTTGCATAACACTTTTGATTTTTAAGTCTCTCTGAAGCTGCTTGACTTAAAACTTTCATGATAACGTTTTGCTTTGTTTTTTGCCTTATTCCTGCTCATGTAATGCTTGATTCTTTAGCTTGGTACTCATTTGAATGTTAGCATCATTTTTTGCAGGAATTAATCAAGCAGTGGATTTCCATGAAGGGTAGTGAGGTGAGTGTCAAGTGAAGGATGTCATTTGTCATAACAGGAGACGGAAAGAGGAGTAAAGGCAAGTACTGGAGAAGGAAGCAGAGGAGCAAGCAGTAATTTATGTTGGTAGTCATTTAATTAATCTATTTTTTCTCTGAGTCAAGGTCTCTCACACAGGCAGGAGTGCAGTGGCATGAACATGGCTCACCACAGCCTCAACCTCCTGGCCTCAGGCAATCTTCTTACTGCAGCCTACCAAGTAGCTGGGACTGCAGGTGCACGCCACCATACCTGGCTAATTTTTTACTTTTTATGGAGGCGAGGTCTCACTATGTTGCCCAGGCTGGTCTCAAACTCCCGGGCTCAAGCAATCTTCCTACCTTGGCCTCCCAAAGTGCTGGGAGTACAGATGTGAGTCCCCGAGCCTGGCCTAATTTAATAATTGACTAAAGAGAAGGGAGCAGCTGAAAGGGTGAGAGATGAGCTGATATCAAACTTCAGAAGCTTAATGTTATAAGGGAACTCTTCTTCCTATGCAACAGAACTTACTGTGTGCCAGGAAACTGTCATTGGGCAACTGAGTACGTTACCCACTGAATTCTCAAGACAACTTAAAAAAAAAATTGTTTTAACTTTAAAATTTTTTATTTTAAAGATGTGTGATACAATTTGGGGTTAGATATGCAAACGTTCGTTATGCAGGTACCCTTGTTGATGAGGTGTGCTCCCCACCCAAGACAACTTTTGGAGGTGGGTGGTGGACGCCTGTTTTCCCAGTGAGAAGCCCGAAGCTGGGACACGTCAGGCCACCTTTGTATCCATAAGGCATTCAGATGGACAGGCACTTTGGCCTCAGGGCAGTTGGAGATTTCTGCCTTGACTCTCAGTCCCTAAAGCATTGTATCTTACTTTAGGCTGACACTTGAAAGGGAAACATTTAGAGCCTAGAGAATACCAATGTCATGCAAGGTGCCCAGAGATGAAGATCAGAGTCTGTACTTGGCCGTGAAGAAACAGAAGCCTCACCCCTACCGAGTAGGGAGCCATGTGATAGCAGCCCAAAGAGCTGTAGTCTTTACCCTGGCACTGAACAGATTAGACGTGAGTTTGCTAGCTGAGCCAAGAGTCCACCCTAGAGGAAAATAAAAAGCGTGACTGACCAACGGTTGCATTTTGTTTTATGTAGGAAGCCGAAAACTGGAATATTGATGCTGAACATGGGGGGACCTGAAACCCTCGGCGACGTTCACGATTTCCTTCTCAGGCTCTTCTTGGACCGAGACCTCATGACCCTTCCTGTCCAGAAGTAAGATGCATAGAAACACCTGTACTCTTTAAATAATGTATACAGTGCATTTTGTCTTACATGTATCTCCCAACTCTATAGCTTCAAAACAACAAGTGGGTTTAATGCTTATATAGCAACAGTGAAAGCAATGGCGTTATTTTCTGCTGTCTCTCGGAAGGGTATGACATGTCAAGACTTGCAGGGGAGAAAAGACAAGTTAGTGAGAATTCTCCAGGCCCTTTCCTCTCCTAGAGCCCTGGAAGCTGTCTTGTCTTGACACAGCCTAAGTACCTTTAAAGATTTTTGAAGATATATTTGTACTTGGCACTTAGCGGCTGATTAAACAGTCAGGGAAGTAGTGATTATTATTCACTATGCTGTGGGTATGGATTGTTGCTGTCTTTCTCCTCTTCCTTTCATCCTCGCTCCCTTTCTTCCTTCTCTGCTTTTTTATTTCCAAATAGGTTTTTGTAATGAAAAATTAATGCATGCACGGGATTAAAAATGCAAGTAGTGAATGCTGGGCATGCATGGTGGCTCATGCCTGTAATCCCAACACTTTGGGAGGCAGAGGCCAGATGATTGCCTGAGCCCAGGGCTTCAAGACCAGCTTGTACAACTTGGTGAGACCTCGTCTCTACAATAAATCAGAAAATTAGCTGGGCATGGTAGCATGTGCCTGTGGTTCCAGCTGCTTAGAAGACTGAGGTAGAAGGATCGCCTGAGCCCAGCAGGTCGAGGCTGCGGTGACTGTGAGCATGCCACTGCACTGCAGCCTGGGTGAAAGAATGAGACTCCAACTAAAAAAAAATGCAAATACTATAAAAGTATAGTATAAGGCAAGTGTCCCTTTCACTTTGAACTCCAGCCTCCCCGGAGGTAAGCAGTTATATCCAGAAATAGTTCATGCATATCCAAGCGCGTGTGCGCACACACACACACACACACACACACACACACACACACACTCTTCACTTTGTTATGCAAATGTGAATGTATTTATGTACAGTGTTTGGAACTTTGCTTTTCTTTTAAAAACTTAACACTGGGCTGGACACAGTGGCTCATGCCTGTAATCCCAGCACTTTGGAAGGCTGAGGTGAGAGGATTGCCTGAGACTGCAGATTTGAGACCAGCCCGGGCACTTGGCGAGACCTCATCTCTACAACAAATAACAACAACAAAAAAATTAGCCAGACGTGGTGGTGCGTGCCTGTAATTCCAGCTACTTGGAAGACTGAGACGGAAGGATCTCCTGAGCCCAGCAGGTTGAGGCTGTGGTGACCAAGAACATGCCACTGCCCTCTAGCCTGGGTGACAGAGTGAGACGCTGACTCAAAAAAAACCAAAAAACCAAAAAACTTAACACTGGATCTTGTTTCCTTACGGAGGATATAGATCTGGCTCATTTTTTCATGGTGACTTAGAATTGCATTAACTGGTGCTTCACTGATGGACACTTATGTTGTTTGCAGTGTTGTAGTGAACATGCTTGTGCATGCATCTTTGCTCACGTATGCAAGTCTATCTATAGGATGAATGGGCATTTTTTTTTTCCTGAGTCAGAGTCTCACTCTGTCATCCAAGCTGGAGTGCAGTGGCATGCTCACGGCCACTGCAACCTCAACCTGCTGGGCTCAGGTGATCCTTCCGACTCAGCCTTCCAAGTAGCTGGAACTATAGACATACACCACCATGCCTGGCTAATTTTTCTCGATTTATTTTTTTCCCTTTTTTGAGTTAGTCTCACTCTGTTGCCCAGGCTGGAGTGCAGTGGCATGTTCACAGCCACCATAGCCTCAACTTGCTGGGCTCAGGTGATCCTTCTGCCTCAGCCTCCAAGTAACTGGAACTACAGGCACGCACCCCCACGCCCGGCTAATTTTTTGATTTATTGTAGAGATGAGGTCTCACCAAGTTGTCCACAGGCTCAGGCAATCCTCTAACCTCGGCCTCCCAAAGTACTGGGATCATAGGCATGAGCTACCACACCTGGCCCTTTTCTTGATTTGCTGTGGAGAAGAGGTCTCACCAAGTTGCCCTTGCTGGTGTTGAATAGTTGGGCTCAGGCAATCCTCTCATCTCTGCCTCCCAAAGTGCTGGGATTACAGGGGTGTGCCACCACGCCTGACCTGGGCACTTGTTTTTAATTAAGAGGAATATATGCTTCCTATCCTAGGTCTAGTTTGGTACAGGATCAAAATGTGTTAAGCTAGCAGCTAGCACACCTCCAGGGTTCTGGGCATGGGTGTTGTGTGTCCTGAGTCTTCAGGAAGTGTTGCTAGAACAGCTTGTAGGGCAGAGGTAGGTAGTCCTCCCAGAATGTCTAGCTTAATTCTTTTTTTGTTTTGTTTTATTGTTTTTGAGTTGGAGTCTCACTCTGTCGCCCAGGCTGGAGGGCAGTGCCATGCTCACAGCCACCGCAGCCTTGACCTGCTGGGCTCAGGTGATCTTTCTGCCTCAGCTTTCCAAGGAGCCAGAACTATGGGTGCGCTCTACCACGCATGGCTCATTTTTGATTTAGTGTAGAGACGAGGTCTTGCCAAGTTGCCAGGCTGGTCTCGAACCCACAGTCTCAGGCAATCCACTCACCTCGGCCTCTCAAAGTGCTGGGATTACAGGCTGAGCCACTTAACCCAACCTTAGCTTAATTCTTTAAGAGAATTAACTCTTAGCTCTTCAAGAAAGCTAGCTACTATCAATAACCTCAAGCTTATTAATTTACTTATTCATCTATTTATTTATTTTTTGAGTCAGGGTCTCACTCTGTTTTCCAGGCTAGAGTGCAGTGGCATGATGGTGGCTCACTACTGCCTTGACCTCCTGGGCTCAGGTGATCCTTCCACCTCAGCTTCCTGAATAGCTAGGACTACAGTGCCGCCATGCTTGGCAATTTTTTTTATTTTTTTTATTTTTTTTTGAGTTGGAGTCTCACTCTCGCCCAGGCTGGAGTGCAGTGGCTGCTCCCGGCCACTGCAGCCTCAGCCTGCTGGGCTCCGGTGATCCTTCCACCTCAGCCTTCCAAGTAGCTGGAACTACAGGCACGTGCTACCACACCTGGCTAATTTTGCGATTTATTGTAGAGATGAGGTCTTGCCAAGTTGCCCAGGCGGGTCTCGTACCTGCCGGCTCAGGTAATCCACTCACCTCAGCCTCCCAAGGCACGGGATTACAGGCTGAGTCACCAAGCCTGGCTTTTTTTATTTTTTATTTTGTAGAGACAAGGTCTCGCTGTGTTGCCCAGGCTGGTGTCGAACTCCTGAGCTCAAGCAATCCTCTTGCCTCAGCCTCTCAAAGTGCTCGGATTACAGGCATGAACCACTGCGTGGCCTCAAGCTTCTATTTTTAAAGGGTCAGTCTTGCTAGGTTCTTCCTAAAACTTTGTTTATCTTTTTTCTATTGAGTAGAAAGTGTTTCTCAGGTTGCTCAGGTGAACTGAAATTCACTTCTCTCCTTGTGAACTGATTTTAGTAAACTGGCGCCCTTCATCGCCAAACGCCGAACCCCCAAGATTCAAGAGCAGTACCGCAGGATTGGAGGCGGATCCCCCATCAAGATGTGGACTTGCAAGCAGGGAGAAGGCATGGTGAAGCTGCTGGACAAGTTGTCCCCCAACACAGGTATGGTGTCTCTTCATCAACATATCCCAAGCAGTGTCCTTTCAAAGTAATGATGAGGCCGGGCTTGGTGGCTCAGCACTTTGGGAGGCCAAGGCAAACGGATCTCCTGAGCCCGCAGGTTTGAGACCAGCCCGGGCAACTTGGTGAGACCTCATTTCTACAATAAATAAATTTAAAAAACGAGCCGGGCGTGGTAGTGCGTGCCTGTAGTTCCAGCTCCTTGGAAGGCTGAGGCGGAAGGATTGCCTGAGCCCAGCAGGTCGACGCTGGGGTGGCTGTGAGTGTGCCACTGCACCCAGCCTGGGTGACGGAGTGAGACTCCTACTCAAAAAAAACCAAAACCAAAACAAAGTAGTAATGAAATTAAAAACAGCCTTGGACACCACATGCTGTCTGAACTGGCATCTCTCGACTGGTGGGAATTTTTGCATCATACATGGTGATACCCTTTTCCATTACTTCTTAGATTACAAATACAAAAGCTAAGGATTTGGAACATTAGTTTCCAATGGCAGTTTAAGGTGTTTGTGAAGTTGAGCTAGATTTTAAGGCACAGGCAACATACCATAAATAAAAGATGCAGATATCATTGTGCTGGAAAGAAATCGTTGGGAAATGGATTGAGGCTGCCACGATTGCCTTCTCTTTCTGGTTGGATTTCTAATTAGAGCATTTAGAGCAGAATTAGATAGCCATCACAGAAGCCACAAGGTATAAGCAACTTCCAGCCATTGCTCCCAGATCTTGGCCACACCAACCATCGTGAGGTTCTGACGGACCTCTGTGGATATGGCATCAAAGAGAATTATAGGCATCTGAGAACCTCAATGAAACAGTGAATGTTGCACAGTGAGCTACAAGTGCTGTATTTAATTGAATCCGAGGTACAACTGATTGCAGGACACACTGCCGTTTTTGTATAAACAAGGACACAACACTGCCAGTTAATTTTAAGATACCACCTGTGGTAGAGGTGGACCAGCATGAGAAATGTTGAAACTGAAAAAATGTGCATCTTAGGACACATGAAATATGTTCATTGCAAAGACATTTTAGGGCTTCAGGACAGGACAGGTGTGTGAGACCGTGGGCACCCTCAAGAACAGCCCCTCTAGGCAGGGCCAAAGGAGCATCTTCCTCTTCTCTGAGAAGACATCCTTGAGCGTCAACTCAAGTTACTCTTAGAGGCCACCGTTTCCCATTGCACCAGGGGACAAGGGCTGTAGTCCCTTAGCAGATCATCTCACCTGGAAGATTGTTCGCTTATGCTTCTGCGTATTCAGCTTGATTCCTGCCATCAGCTGTGGCTTGAGGGCATTTCTTTTACAGTTCAGCTACATGTGGCACAGTGCATCTTTCCAAATGTGGCCGAGGGAGACGTGGCTGCCCCCCACTCATGTGGTAGAGAGCGAATGCTCTAGTCAATAACTGTTTGTCATGATCAAGGGTTTATTACGAACCAATAAACGAAAAAGATAATCATATGTATCTGAGAACCTCTACACAGAGGAGTAACGTGCAGGATATAACACTGAATGTTTCAATGAACTATAAGTGCTGTAGTTAATCAAATCCAAGGTACAAGTGATTGCAGGACACACCACCTCAGGAGGCTGAGGCGAGAGGATCACCCGAGCCTAGAAGTTTGAGGCCATAATGTGCTATGATCACCCTTGTGAATAGCCACTGCACTTTGCCCGGTCTACATAGTGAGACTCATCTCCTTAAACAACAACAACAACAAAGCCCTAGTAGAGTTGTCAGACTTGAAAGGGGATTCAGACCGAGGGGCGTGCCTCCCATCTCCTCCCGTGTCTCTGGGGAGGCTGCTGGGTTGCTTAGAACAGTCAACCCAACTGCGGCCTCAGCCTCCCATGATGGCCTGGAGAGAGTCTCACAGAATGGCCTGGTTTCTACCCAGTGTCCCACTCACTACTGGGAGTCTGATCATTTTAATATGTTGCTGTTTCGTGCCAAGAGGGGAAGCTCCAAGCTTGCAGGTTCTAAGATGAAGTATTCTCTGCTTCAGTAGGGACCAAATAATAATAATACCCGCTTTTTATTTACATAAGTCAAAATTGTTGTGCAAGTGATTTATAAGAAGGTTCAGCAATTAAGCATTCTGTTCTGCAGACACTTTGTTTTCTTTGAGTTGGAGCTGGAACCACAGGTGCATATCACCACGCCCGGCTAATTTTTTTGATTTATTGTGGAGACAAGATCTCTCCAAGTTGCCCAGGCTGGTCTTGAATCCCTGGGCTCAGGCAATCCTCTCTCCTCCACCTCCCAAAGTGCTGGGATTACAGGCATGAGCCACCGTACCTGGCTGAGACTTATTTTTAAAAGTCCATTATTTATTGTAAATTGAGGGATAAGTCCCAGGTGTGTGTCACGGACGTATCTGCTCATTGGCTTGCCTGTCCAGTCCCTGCGGTGTTCCCAGGGCAGCAGGAAATGGTTTTTCTTCCCGTGTTTGTTCCACTCACTTGCTCACTTACTTACTCACCCACTCTTTCACCTGTTAATCCCCATTCCATCCATCCTTCATCCATCCAGCCACCCTCCCGATACTTATAAGCACTGAGCACGTGTCAGGCACGTGCTAGGGATAAAGCAGTGAGTAAACCACACCCTCACCATCATGCAGCACAGCTTCCTGGTAGTTTTCTCTGAGGCAGGCAGGTGGTCACTCTTCTTGGGAGGTGCTTGTGGTTTCTCTGGATCTTGGAAACTTGTCCAGGGTCCTGGCTCAGGACAGTCATTGGCACTGATAACCTTTGACCTATCACCATCCTCTATGGCCCATGCTTGGGACCCTCTGAGGCAGGCGGGGTGAATTTTGGCTTTCTTTTGGGTGGTAGATGACCATCCAGTCATTTAGCAGGCCTGCTTGGGGGTACAGTAGTGGCATTGAATAAGGCCCAAGACCACCCACTCATTCATTCGACAGCGGCCCATTGAATGCCTGGCAGCATTTGCTGCTGCTATTCAAAGTCAAAAGCCAAGGTTTCTACTTACCAGAAGCTTTCAGTCTGGTGGGACCTTACTGCTTCAGTCCAGTCTGCCTACGGGGCAGAGAGAATAGCTTTTGGAGACTTATTGGGGAGATGGCGCCCAAGGTGTGTATGAGGGCTAGTGAGCACATGGGGAATATGGGTTACGTGAAATAGTCTCAAATCTTGGAAACTCCTGTGGGGAGTTTTGCGTTGAAGTCAAGAAGATCAGTAAATGTGGTTCTGTGGCTCCCTCAGGGGCTTCCCAGTTTCCCTGGAAAGAGGTAGCCTCTTGTCCTGCTATGTACACTTCACCATGTGGGCGTGAAGCTGGAGGGGAAGACCCATGTGCCTCTTTGGGTGGGGCCAGCAGTCACTTCCCTCTCCCCCTCACCCCCTTCATGTTTTCTCTGTTCCATTTCTCTCTGTCTCTTTCTCATTCTTCCTTTCTTCTGATCACTTCTTTCCTACACGATTATAAAGCTTACCTTTGAACTACATCTATTTATTTGTATTAGGAAAAAATTCTCTTTAGGCAAGAAAATATGATGATTGCAAACAGATGGAAGTGTTTCATGCTGTCATTTTGTAGGGAGTTGTTGCTTGGTAGCCAGTGTGGAAACTTTGAGACTTGCACTGGCCTTGCCTAGAATTGACCAGTTAACTAAGACTGAGTTACAGGAGGGGACCTAGAGGGGAAATGGTTTCATAGTGTTAACACTGCATTTCAGTAATACAGAAAATAGAGAAGGCAATAGACAAAGAATTTAATCATCTGATGGATAGTTTCAGTCTAAAATGTGCTTTAAAAATGATCGTCTAATTGTTTAGATTGTGATTGCTATTTATTAACCGTGCAACTGCTTTGCAGGATTATCTTATTTAGTTTTCTTTTTTTTGAGTCAGAGTCTCACTCTGATGCCCAGGCTGTAGGACAGTGGCACGTTCACGGCTACCGCAGCCTATACCTGCTGGGCTCAAGCAATCCTTCCGCCTCAGCCTTCCAAGTAGCTGGAACTACAGGCACGCGCCACCACACCTGGCTAATTTTTTGATTTGTTGTGGAGACAAGGTCTCGCCAAGTTTCCCAGGCTGTTTTCAAACCCTTGGACTCGGGTAACCCTCTTGTCTCAGCCTCCCAAAGTGCTGGGATTACAGGCATGAGCCACTATGGCCAGCCAGATTGTGATTGTTTTTAATGTAGCTGCAAGCAGTGTCGACTTGGAATAATCCATTTCTCCACTGGATGCTGAATGGATAGAACGTGGATTCTCGTTCAGAAAGGTGCTGCCTCCCAAGTGCTGTTTGTATGACTTCAGGCAGCTCTGTTACCTCAATAGGCCTCATCTCAAAAAACGGGGACAATAAGAGAACCCAACTCCTAGGATCTTTGTGAAAATTAAATAAGGCTGGGGGCATGGCTCAAGCCTGTAATCCCAGGACTTTGGGAGGCTAAGGTGGGAGGATTGCCTGAGCCAGGGGTTTAAGACCAGCCTGGGCAACTTGGTGAGACCTCGTCTCTACAATAAATTAAAAAATTAGCTGGGAGTGGTAGAGTGTGCCTGTAGTTCTAGCTACTCGGAAGGCTGAGGTGGAAGGATTGCCTGAGCCCCGCGGGTAGAGGCTGCAGTGGCTGTGAGAGTGCCATTGCCCTCCGGCCTGGGCAACAGAGTGAGACTCCAACTCGGAAAGAAAAAGAAAATTAAATAAGAATCCCGCAAGGCAGTTGCAAGGTATGTGGTATGTGGCAAAAATTCAGTAAAAGTGAGATTTTAATATTGTTCATTGTTGACATAGTGTTCATGATCTGAATGATACAAATTAAAAAGCAGTATGTTAGGTATTTCAAAACTTCTTTCAAATAATCACATATAAATCAGACACTTGGAACTATTGTACATGCTAAATTAGTGAAATTTTCCTGTTTAAAAAATCCAGTTTCTGTCTGTTCATTGTTCATTGGGCAACCACTCGAGGCTAGGCCAGTGAGTCCTGTGTTTGGGGCTCATTCGGGTCGGATATGGTGCCCACCAGATGTGCTGGTTAGCATCAGAGAGGCTCCTTCCCCTCCCTGTGTCTTCCTGCTGGGGACAGCCAGCTGCAGCCCACCTTGGTGGGCAAGGGGCCTTGTGAACACTGTTTGTTCGTTCCTCAGGACAGAAAGCACATTGCCATTTTCTTTAAAGTATACGTTTACAGGCTGGCCTTAGAAAGCACTATCTGTTCTTTCCAGAGTATTTTACTCTCTCTTACTTTCAATGTGGCTGCCCACCCTGCCTTTATCTGCAAGAACAGTCTTTCCACCTCTTAATCTCCATTTGAAGAGCTCCCAGATCCCAGGCATTTAGACTGCAATCTTCAGATACTGGATAGCATTGGGGATCTTACTGTGGCATTCTGACAGTTGCATTGTCTCAAAAGAGATTAGAAAGCAATTTCCACTCGCTTGCTAAACCTCAGCTCACATCACCAAGAGTTGCTTAAATGAACTTCATGGTATTGTGACAGTTGGCAGTTTTTAGCATGAAGCACATACTCTTTGAACAATCAGTCATTTGGAGTTTGTGTATAGGATCATGTCCTCTGATGTGTTTTAACTGCTATTCACCATATTTATGCAAGATAGCATACAATCGGTGGCTTGCAAGGGACAGAGAGCTGAAAATGCTTCCTCTTTGCAGTCCCCAGAGAACACTGAGTCAGGCCATCCTTCCTGTGCACACATGCTGCGCTCACCTAACAGTATAACACGTTCCCCTAGTTCCTAGTTCCCAGGGTCAAGTTGGGAGAATGTCCTCCACGTCGTGTATGTGCCCGGCGTATATGGAATTGATGCCTGTCTTCTCCCTCGCCTAAATGTTTCTTGTGGCAGTTTTGTGTGTCACATTCTTTCTTGTTTTTTTTTTGGAGTCTGGGTCTCACTCTGTTGTCCAGGCTGGAGTGCAGTGCCACAGTCACAGCTCACTGCAGCATTGTCATCCTGGGCTCAGGTGATCCTTCCAATCCTTCTGCCCCAGCTGGGACTACAGGCACACACCACTGCACCTGAGTAATTCTTTTGATTTTTTGTAGAGACGAGGTCTCACCATATTGCCTAGGCTGGTCTCGAACTCCTGAGCTCAAGTAATCCTCCTGCCTTGGCCTCCCAAAGTGCTGGGATCGGAGGCATGAGCCACCACACCCAGCCTCACGCACTTGTTGATATAAGCTCTGAGGCCTGAGAACTGAGGGAGCTGCATGATAGGAGCAGGGTGGAGGCGAAGAAGAATCGTGGGCTCTGGGATGGGGGACACAGGCCCTGATTCCAGCTCAACTGACCACCTGCTGGGTGTGACGTTGGTCAGTTGATTAACCTTCAGAGCCTCTGTTTCCTTATCTGAAAAATTGGGGTTTAAATGAGAAAAAAGAAACTGCCAAGTTTCTACTACAGTGTCCAGTATGTAAGAGGAGCTTTTATTTCAGGCATAAGTATTATTTTTTCTTTCCTTCTCTTGAGTGTCTCTTATGCCAACCAAGAACAGAGTTAGGAACAGAAGTTTGAGTTTTAAAAACCACTGTGCTAAGTAAACGGGTGTGGGCAGGATGTTGCTCCCAGAAAAATCGTGATTAAAATCCATGTACCAGCCAGGCTCGGTGGCTCAGCCTGTAATCCCGCGCCTTTGGGAGGCTGAGGTGAGTGGATTGCCTGAGCCCCCGGGTTCGAGATCCGTCTGGGCAACTTGGCGAGACCTCACCTCTACAATAAATTAAAAAAATTAGCCGGGCGTGGTAGCGCGCGCCTGTAATTCTGGCTACTCGGAAGGTTGAGGCGGAAGGATCACCGGAGCCCAGCAGTTCGAGGCTGCGGTGGCCGGGAGCGGCCACTGCCCTCCAGTCTGGGCGACAGTGAGACTCCAACTCAAAAAAAAAAAAAATCCATGTACCAGCTGAGGAGTGGGTGAGCTGCCAGGAATGTTCTAAACTTGCCCATGTTATCAACACCAAGGGAGATTAGGTGAACCCTTCTTTGTTCTGGGCATCGCATTATGTTTGGTGGCTCCAAGGAATCTGTGTAAAGATGAATACTTTCTCCTTTCCTCACGTGCTTCCTAACAGCCCCTCACAAGTACTATATTGGATTTCGGTACGTCCACCCGCTAACAGAAGAAGCAATCGACGAGATGGAGAGAGATGGCCTGGAGAGGGCAATTGCTTTCACTCAGTATCCACAGTACAGTTGCTCCACCACAGGTAAGGGTGTCTCTGTGCTCTAGGGAAGGTAGGCATGGCCCTGGCAGAAACACCCCGGGAGTCTGCTTGCTGAAGAAAAGGATAAGTCATGTGATTTGAACGGCAAATCCGGTCTGTCCTCTTTAAACGCGAGAGCTCAGGTCAGTCTCTTTGAATCTCATGGTTCATCTGTCCCCTGAGTTATTGGCCAGTTGACTGGGAATTACAAATGGCAGAAGGTGGCGGCTGCGAGTGCTGGGGACTTCAGTGCCATCGCATAACAGATCAGTAATGAACCTTAAGCCACTTTCTAGGTTTGTGCAGTAAACCTTTGTATGGCTACCCTGATTTTCTTTTCTTCTTTTTTTAAATTGAAAAATATAGCTTATTTAAAAGTAAATTAGAGAGAGAGAAGATTCACCTCCCCAAGCATGGCGACAGCCATAGCTCAAAGAACACATGGCCACACCAGAGTCTAGGAAGGCAATGGCAAATGGCTGCTTGTGGTTGAGTTGATTTTTTTTTTTTTTGAGTTAGAGTCTCACTCAGTGTAGCCCAGGCTAGATTGCAGTGGCACACTCACAGCCACCCCAGCATGTACCTGCTGGGCTCCAGCGATCCTTCCACCTCAACTTTGAGTTGATTTTCTTAACAATGCAGCAAATGTGATAGCTGTTTCCATTTTGAAAGTGGAGATGCCCATATAACATGAGAAATAGTGATGTGTGTGTGTGTGTGTGTGTGTGCGCGCGCACGTGCGCGCACGCATGCGCGTGTTTCAGTTATGGGTTGGTCGCTGGTAAAACTCAAGCCCAGTTTGGGATTCCCTTGGCAAACTTCTTGATTTTGGAAGCTGTTCACTGCTTATTGTTCCCTGTATATTTAACTGAGCTGGAAACAATCTGGGTTTGGTGATCTCTGTATCATTAAATGTAGCCAGGGCTCCCACTGTCACCCACAGGCAGTGGGTGTTTGCACTGTGTTCCAAAGACTGAGGTCCGCGCATTTTTCCTTCCAGATTGCTTTTGAATCTTCATGCGCATCATTTCTGTAACTATAAGGAGAAACAAAAGGCTACTGGAAGAAACATCCAAAGCTTGTTGTGTGCCTTAAAGATTTGTTCAGCGCACCTATTAAAATGCCTGAGTTCTCAGACACCCTCAAGAGTTTGCATTGTCATTTCTTTTGGAAATGTGCCACTACAGCTTCAGAATATCTGCTACTGTGTTATTGAAGAATGAGTCAGAGCTTGTTATTTTTAAGCTGTACTTTTGCCTTGCTTTAAAAAGTAGATCTCAACATGTAAATGTCTGCTCCCACGGTTAGATAAATTAAGAAGATTGTTATTTATATGACAAAGGATTGACTGGTTTTCATCTCACAGCTGGCTCTAACAAGTGTGTTGAAAACCTCTGTGTATGCTCAGTTTTTCTCTAACCTTATCTCACATGTAAGGACAGGTGCATCTTTACTTCTGAGCTGTGAAAGCCTTTGGGAAGCACGTTCATCCTCTGAGGCCACTTGAGTGCCGTTTATCTGTTGTATCTTTCAGATGTGCACTGGTGTGGCAGAATCAGTGCATTCTGTGCTGCTATAACAAGCAGGTTTCTCAGTTACCCTTTCCCCTTCTTCATGACTTCTGGTCATTTAGCGAATGTTTCCGAGTGACCTGAAAGAGCTAATGCAGCTTCCAGAGGTCCTTCTGCACATCTGAAAATGGTATCTACCTGTGAAATGTGGTTTGCAGTGTGCGTATGGTGGTGACTTCTTGGTGATTCCTGGAAAACTTGTTTTTGAACCTTGAATGGAATCCATTTGGATTCTTCTGTTCACTGTATTTTATTCACCAAGGTTTGAACCTGCTTATTTTTTTGGAAGTCGAGTCTTAGCCTAAGAGTGTATATGATTTAAAATATGGCTCTAGACTGACTAAAATTTTAAAGGAGAACCCTAACTAATAGTTTTTATTTTAGAGAACCCAGAGGATCGGTGAGGGGAAGCCTGGAAATGTTTTGGGACCTGCCTGGTGGTAAGAATGAGGAAGTGGCCCGTGTGTTAGGACTGGTTTCGTAGTTTGAAGGTGGCCCCAGTGCCAGCTCCCCAGGCCAGGAAAAAGTTAGCTGCTTGGAACATATACATCGACTTAACTAATTTGCTTTTTGCCTTTATCAAGATGCATCCACTCAGCTACCCTTTATATGTTTCAGGCAGCAGCTTAAACGCCATCTACAGATACTACAGTGGCGTGGGGCGGAAGCCCACGATGAAGTGGAGCACGATCGACAGGTGGCCCACTCATCGCCTCCTCATCCAGGTGAGCCAGCGACCTCCGGCGCCCGCCCGCAACCTGCATCCAGTGCGAATTGAGGCTCTGTCCCTGCGGGGCTCGCGTGTCTGTCTGAGCCTCACTGTTCCCTTACTGACGTCGCATGCTGGGGATTTTAAAAAGTATTAGATTCTCGGTGTATGATGAAAAGAGAAAATACACTTAAAGATTAAAATGGTTAGATTCTGCTTTCTTCAGATTAATATTGTTTGTGAGTCTCAAACCCTAGCAAAACGACATTTTGAGTTTTGTGTTTGCCCGTGTCCAGAAGAACGTTGAAGATCGTCTGTGGTGTTTCAGCTAACTTAACATTTGAATGACTGACCAACAGATTAAATTCTCTATTTTCTAAGTCCTTGAAAATGTCAAAAGATGTAAGACATTAAAGGTGATAGAGCCATCTGCATGTTCTGAGACGTGAAGATAAATTTTTTTTTTTTTGAGTTGGAGTCTCACTCTGTCACCCAGACTGGAGTGCAGTGGCCGCTCCCGGCCACTGCAGCCTCGACCTGCTGGGCTCCGGCTATCCTTCCGCCTCAGCCTTCCAAGTAGCCGGAATTACAGGCATGCGCTACCATGCCCAGCTGATTTTTGATTTATTGTAGAGATGAGGTCTCGCTGCCCAGGTGGGTCTCGAACCTGCGGGCTCAGGCAGCCTCCCAAAGGCGGGCTCAGGCAGCCTCCCAAAGGCACGGGATTACAGGCTGAGCCACCGAGCCCGGCCATGAAGATTAAATTTAACTTTTTTCCCCTCTCTGTTTTATTGTTGAGATGTGGGGTGCAAGTCAGGATTAGGTCCACGAGAGTCTGCCTGTAGGGGAAGTCTGGGCCTCAGCCGGTCCCCGGTTCCCCTGGTGTAGGATGTGGCACTCTTTGTGATGACACGTGGCCTCCCCCCTCCCTCCCTTCCCTGGCAGTATCTCAAGACTGCCCATTCCTCTCTCGCAGTGTTGTGATAAATGTCCAGGACTGACTTATGGTAGGCATGATGTGGCATTCAGTTCTCTGTTTCTGTGAGAGATCACCACTGAGTATGATGGACTCTAAGTCCATCTGGTTTGCTGCAAAGTCCGTATTTTGCCCTTTTTTTAGAGTTGGAGTCTCACTCTCTCGTCCAGGCTAGAGTGCAGTGGCACTCTCACGGCCACCGTAGCCTCGACCTGCATGCTCAGGCGATCCTTCATGTCGCTGGAGCTACAGGCGTGTGCCACCACACCCAGCTAATTTTTTTTTTAAAAATTGCTGCAGAGATGAGGGCTTCCCAAGTTGCCCAGGCTGGTCTCGAACCCCGGGGCTCAGGTAATCTTGCCTCTACCTCCCAAAGAGCTGGAATGACAGGCATGAGCCACTGTATCTGGCCAAATTTACCCTATCAACGGAGAGATTTCCTCTATAAAAGAAATTTCAAATTTCTTCCTCTTCTTCCCTTTGTTCTCCTTCTTCGTCCCCCCAGTGTTGTTTTCCTCTTCCTCCTCCTCTTCCTCGTCTTCCTCTCCCACTCCCCCACCCTTCTCCCCTTCTCCTCCTCCTTCCTCCCTTCTTCTTCTTCTTGTTGTCAGGGTCTCACTCTGTCACCCAGGCTAGAGTGCAGCGGCATGCTCACAGCTCTGCACAGTCTTACTTTCTGGGCTCAGGCGATCCTTCCTTCAGCTTCAGCCTCGCCAGTTACTGGGACTACAGGCATGTGCTGCCGTGCCCGACTAATTTTGATTTTTTGTAGAGATGAAGTCTTGCTATGTTGCCCAGGCTGGTCTCAAGCAGTCCTCCCACCTCGGCCTCCCAAAGTGCTGGGGTCACAGGCGTGAGCCACCACATTTCTTCTATACAATTTATATGTATCATGTGTTAATTCATGTATGCTTGGTTTTAGGAGAATAAGCTAAAACTACAGTTCTAAAGCCAGTAGCTTTGAGGTAATATTGTCTTCTACCTGTCAGATAGGAGCGGGCAACTTAGTACAATACTGTACTGAATTATGCAAATATGGTTTTGTTCTGCTGGAAGAAGTTTCTTTTTTTGAGTTATTTTGAGTAGGTGAAATATTAAGCGATATTATTAACGGGATTTCATCCCGTTTATTTTTCGTCCTTTGAAGCTTCTCGAACTTGTTCATACCTTCTTAACTTCCTAAAGAACCCCGTGTCACTTGAGATCTATCCTCACTAGATGGCGCTAGACATCATCGAACTCAGCCCTCTCCACAGCAGTGTCCTTCAGCACAAAAAGGGTTAACCCTGGGGTCGAACTCCCCTCTTAAGTAAAAAGTGAAAAGAAGTAGCCTAGCCTTAGGGATGGGTGTTGTGATCTCTGTGGTTCCCCAGTGTCTGCAGTGTGGGTACGGCTGGGTCGCCGGTGCGGCCCGGAGTGCCAACGTCCCCTGACAGTTTGCTCCTGGAGGCCTGTGATGGGAGAGGAGGGGTGTTTCAGGTCAGCGCTGACATGTGGTAGCGGGGAACGGAGGGATCTGCGCAGCATCTGCCTGCCCTGATCGAGTGAGCAATTAGATTTGTATTAAAATTCAGCCCTTTGAAAAGGGGGGAAGCAGAAAGAGGAAAGGTCTCTTAACTGAGGAAGTCTCTGTTCATAAAATGAAAGGGAATTTTAGAGGCATTTATCTGCCCTCCTGGATGGTGTGATTGAAGGCTCTGAGAGCCTCGTGTCTCTTTCATTGTGCAGAGGGGCTTGCACGAGAGAATGCCGCAGATGGGGTTGAGGTGATTTAAGTAGCTCTTCTGCTGGCTTCTGCTCCTCCGTTTTGAAGATGGCTTAGAGACCCATGCAAGCCACAACGAATTGGGCTTTTACTTGCAGTTGTGCAAGCTGAGAAAGGAAAAAGCACCAAACTCTGCATAAGATACGAAATTTTTGGAAGCCAGAAAACAAAACTAAAAATGCTATTTTTAAAATTTTTATTTTAAAATTGTGGGGTACAAGTAAGAGTTAGGTATACAAATATTCACTGTGCAGGTACCCTTGTTGATGAGCTGTGCCCCTCCTTCCCCAGGCAGATATTGACTACCGTTAATCCCACCTCCCTGCCCCCCCAAAATACTGTTTTAAATTCATACTTCTACCTGTTGCAGGTAGCAATTGCACCAAATGGTAATTTTATTACTATTATTTCTGATACTGCTATTTATCTAGATGGTGGTGTAATTGAAGTCGATGACATTCCAGACTCCTATATAAACTTGGCAGTGGGTCTGCATATCGTGGCTGTTGCCCAGAAATCATCCTTTCTGGTCATCCTTAGCTTCCAAACATTGCAGAGGCCAGAAAATATTGGGTTTGTTTGTATCTAAACCCATCACATTTACTCAGCAGGTAAATTGTAAATTCTAAAAAGGGAACTTTACTCTAGGTACCGTTTTGTGCCTTAGGGCATTTATTTTCTAAATTTCGAGGGTTCTGGAAAGATTATTATTAGGGAATAATTTGCTTATCCTAAGTTATTGACTGACCACCGCTATATCAAAATACCAACAAGTGCTAATTAACTTGGTTCTGATACATTGTCCTTTATCCTTTTTTGAAAACCTTCTTATTTGGGAATCAATTCAGACATGGAGAAAAGTTACAAGATTAAGAATAATATAAGGGGCTATCATCTACTCTTTACCTGTGTTCATGTGTTGCTAACACTTCTATCCCACTTGTTTATCATTTACATGCTCTGCGTGTGAGTGTATGTGTGTATTTGTGTGTGTCTGTATATACCTG
Source organism: Carlito syrichta (assembly GCF_000164805.1). Taxonomy (NCBI): domain Eukaryota; kingdom Metazoa; phylum Chordata; class Mammalia; order Primates; family Tarsiidae; genus Carlito; species Carlito syrichta. The sequence goes on from NW_007253307.1 coordinate 776,839, forward strand.
TATTTTTCCTGGTCCATTTGAGAGTAATTTATGCATCTGTCACCACCCTTTACACCTAAATACTTGTGTGTTTATTTCCTAAAATCAGGAATATTCTTTCACATAACCACACTACACCATTCAACCTCAGTAAACTTAGCATTGTTACTTTTGTCTAATTTCCATTCACATTCTGATTTTGTCAGTTGACCTATTAATGTCCGTTGTAGCATTTTTTTAATAAGTGAAATGACAAAGAATGATTAAAGGGTAAGATGAAAGGAAGCCTCTTTAGATCTGGTATTTCAGCACCTATTGACGTGAATCAGAACGTGCCAGCGAGACGAAGGGGGCTCCCCGGTCTGGCGGACAGAGGTTTGGAGAGGGAGGTGAGGCCAGCGTCTGACTTGAGCTGCACAGATGTGACAGAATGGGCCCCGAGCCCACCACACCTTCCC
>NW_007253307.1:777295-803995 GCF_000164805.1 Carlito syrichta
AGTTCAGGGGGGGTGTATCACCTGTCATCTGCTGTGAAGGTCGTTACTGGGTCGTTAAGGAGACTGGCTCTGAGGATACTGGGCTCAGAAGACAACGTTGTAAAAATAGAAGCGTCTTTTCTGGTTTCTCTCCTATTTCTGACTAATGTATTTAATGCGGTGTGCCTGAAAGCCAAACTAAGGAAGATCTAGAAAGACCCTGTAAGCTGTTTTCCTGCTAACGGAGCAAATGAGAGGCCTTAAAACAGCCTCTCCTTCCCATCTGCGTTTCCTTTCCATCTGGAAGTGTGCCCTGCTCTTCCCGAGGGGAAGCAGCTCACAGCATTCATTTGCAGCGAGCCATTAGCGAGCTTTAGAAGTTTCCCATCAAATTCCCCAGGCCCCTGCAGCCGTTGCGATCCATTCTGATGATGAACCAAAGCAAAGAGACTGTACTGTTTGCAATTTTTTTTTGAAAAAAAGAGTGTTCTGATTTTCAAGAGCTGCTCTGAGATTTGAGTGTAGCTCTCATTTTTAAAATATTTTTTCCTCTTCTGTTCCCCTTTCCTCACCTCCACTTCGTCCTTCTCCTCTTTCTTGGTATCTCCACAGTGTTTCGCAGAACACATTCTGAAAGAACTGGACCATTTTCCACCCGAGAAGAGAAGCGAGGTGGTCATTCTGTTTTCTGCTCACTCACTGCCCATGTCTGTAAGTAAGAACATTCTGTTGGGTGACCTAGTGGCAGAGGATCAGATTGTTTTCTTTTCCAAGTGTGTAAAATGAGCCCAGCTTCCACTTTGTCCTAAGCCCAGGGAAGAATGAATTCTTCAATTCCAGACTTAACTTGGTGCTAACTTAACTTCAAGCCTCATAACAACTAACTCAGATTACAATTCTGTAAATAGCTCTCTTCCTTTTTGTTTTAAAATGGTGACTTGAAGATACGTTCGTATGTAAGAGCTTCTAACAAGCGGGGCGATTAAGAGAAGACTCCCCCCCACCGCCCCGCTGAAGAGCTCCGCCTGATGTCTGTGTTGGATGGTGGTGCGTCTCTTCAGACTAGGTGCTCTCGTCCCTGGCTTTAGTCCTCAAGGCTGGAAAGGGGCTGCTGAAATTCCAGGAAGCCATTCAAGTTTTTCAGTTCGCTAAGACTAGGAGCCAACTTTTGGCAAGTGAATATAGAGCGTATCAGGCTGTGATCTGGTTACGTCTCAGTTTGTTCACGAAAATACAGTCTGTGCCCTATCTCGGAAACAAGAATGGTCAAGCCAGTGTGCTGTGTGGTGTATGAAGTGCGTGGAACCAGTCACCAGGTTCCTCCACTCAGAACTAGCACCGCGTCCTAAAAACATTACTTTCCACGCCAGAGAGGTGACAGGCAGCTTTTCTTAGGTGTGATGAAGGTTTTCACTCCATGGTTCTGAATGGAACCATCCTGAGGCCAGGCTTCCACCCATGCCCCCGCCACCACCTGGGGGTCATCGGGGCAGAGCCCCTGGCAGCCTTTCCGCTCCTGCAGCCCCCGGGTTCTTGCCCCTGTGCAGCTGGTGACTCTGGAGACAACTTGCTGTCTTCTAGAAGCCTGCCTGTTTTACTTTCAGGGCAGCGCCTTCTCTTTCTGGCGTCCGCACTCCGCTCGCCCATCCTCCTGCCCCGCCCTCCTCCTGGGCTTGACCGACCAGGCCCAGGGCCCGAAGGCAAGCTCTTGAACCAGCCCGCAGGAAATGCATTTTTGCCCAGAACGGTTCCAGGTGCTGCCTGGCCTCCTCACCCCCAGCCTCACTTCCTTCTTTCCCTGGGGAGGAGCATGCTACCTCCAGGCAGTTTTACTGTCTGAGGGTCCTGTGTGGAGCTGAAGAATGCCACGCACACGAGGAGAACAGGTGGAGGGAAGATGGTGGGGTTTTTTGAGGAAGACGCTGACAGCAAGCTCCCCTACATTCGCTGCTAATGACTTTGTTTAAACTTCTGGCTTTGAAAAAGTGTTTAAACTCAGAGAAAAGAGGCTAAAAGAAGACAGAGAGTGCCCATGGACTCTTCCCTCTGCTTCCCCCAGGTTCACGTCTCCTATAACCACAGTCATCACAGCCAAGATGTCAGCATTGGCACAGTCCTGGGACTACACTCCAGACGTGATTTGGAGTCCATCGGTCGTCTCACAAATGTCCGCTTTCTCTTCCAGTGGCCCACGTTGCATTTAGTTGCTGTGTCCCCTCAGCCTCGCCCAGTCTGTGGCAGTTCTTCACACTGGCCTTTTCTTTTTTTCACCTGGATATTTTTAAAGGGTTGTTTTGTAAACTGTCAGTCGTTTCGCAGCATGTCCCTCCGTTTGGATTGTCTGATGCTTTGTCCTGACTCGATTTTGGTTGTGTATCACTGGCAAGAACACAAGGGATGATGTGCCCACCATGGCAGACCCCACCACGGGGTCCGTGATGTCCAAATGTTTTGCTCCTGCTGATGAGATCCTTGGTCACTTGTCTGAGGTGGTGCCTGCTGGATTTGTCCATTGCAAAATGACTGTTTTTCTCTTTGTCATTAAAGACATCCTGGAGGAGATGTGTCGAGGCTATGCAAATATTGCGTTGCTCCTCAGACTTTGTCGCTCATTTCAGCATTCGTTGGTGGTCTTGCTTGTGGCAATCATTGCATTGTTGTGCCATAGCAATCTGGTGATTCCTTCGTTCTTTCCACATTTTTGCTTCAATGCCTTTTTAAACTGACCATTAGTAATATCATAGACTAGTTAGTCAGCATTTCATGTCAGCAGGATTTATTGAGCACCTGCTATAGTCCAGGCGCTGTTCCAGTCACTGTCACAGGATGTGGGAATGCAGAAAACAGACAAAGATCTTTTTCCTCAGAGAGTAGGGGGACAAGTTGGTAAACATGCTATGTAAGAAAATAGTATGGTAGATTAGAAGATACTAGTCGTGACCGAAAAAAATAAGGCGGGAAAAAGGGCTAGGGAGTCAGTACATGATGAAGTATTAAAGCATTAAAATAATCATCGTGTTGAATATGGTCAGAGGCATTAGCAAGGGGACACGTACCACACATTCGCTGTACGCAAAGCGTCTGTCTCAGGCCATTGTTGCAGGAAGCCTGAGGAGGGAAGAAGTAAAAGGTGCAGGTCCTGTTCTCAAGAAGCCTGCAGCCTGAGCCTGTGTGCTGCTGCTTCCTTCCCTTATGTCACCCGTGTTTCTAGAAGGCCAGCTGTTCTGTCCACTGTCCACGTGGCATGCTTTCAGTTCCTCTTGCAAAGTCGACTACTCACATGATGCCAAGGTGGACGTTTCCGTTCCGGGGTGACTGTTGCTGCCTAACTTTTCTGTGTCCTCTCCCTGTTTCAGGTGAGGAGGGGGAAGAACCATCTTCCCTAGTCACACCTTGTCAGTCTCCCACGAATAACACGGGGCCCAGAACTTTCCATCTCCTCGGGGACCTTGGAGGCCACTGAGTCCAGTGTTCCTTCACCCGATGAAGAAATAGAACCAAGGAAGCTTGGTGATGGAGCTCAGATGGGGTCATCATTAGTGCAGCGGCTAGAAAGGGAGGACTTCGGTCCAGGGCTCACACTGTGTCACCGCACAGAAGCTCTCGGAGCCTTCACCATGTTGGTGACTGAACACCTGTTTTCTCTGTCTAATGCAGGTGGTCAACAGAGGGGACCCCTATCCTCAGGAGGTGGGCGCCACTGTCCAGAAAGTCATGGAGAGGCTGGGTTTTTGCAACCCCTACCGGCTGGTGTGGCAGTCCAAGGTAGGTGGCCTCCACACTTTTGTGGGCAGTCAGCTCTTTTGAGAAGGTTTATTTTAGGACTTTGCTATCAAGTCATTAGATATGGCTTTTTCACAGAGTCAGGCAGTCCAATAAACTGATTGCTCACCATGGCCTGAAAGAACTCTGTAGGTAAGTAAGGTAGAAGGGGAAATCACATGACTCATGGAGTTCCATTGATTTAGTATTTTATTTTTATTCATTTATTTTTTTGAGTCAGGATCTCATTCTGTCACCCAGACTGGAGTATAGTGGCATGATCACGGCTCGCCACAGCCTTGGATTCCTGGGCTCAAGTGATCCTCCCTAGTATCTGGGATTACAGGCGCACACTGCCACTCCTGTCGAGTTGGGTTTTTTTGTAGAGACAAGGTCTCTCTATGTTGCCTAAGCTGGTCTCGAACTCTTGGCTCAAGCGGTCCTCTTGCCTCAGCCTCCCAAAGTGCTGAGAGTACAGGTGTGAGCCACCATGCCTGATCAGTACTTTATTTTTAGTTATAATGCCAGACATTTATGTTGGGCCAACTTCTAGAAGGATTCAAGCTCAGTATGGAAATCCCAGAGCCCATTCTAGCAGGTGTAAAGAGGGGCTCTTGCTCCTACTTGGCAGGGGTGTGTCCCAGGGCCGGGGAAGTGTGCTGGACTGACTAGCATTCATCCTACTTACGCATGCATCCTACTTCCTCACAGGTCGGCCCGATGCCCTGGCTGGGTCCGCAAACAGACGAATCTATCAAAGGGCTTTGTGAGAGAGGGAGGAAGAATATCCTCTTGGTTCCAGTCGCGTTTACCAGTGATCACATTGAAACGCTGTACGAACTGGACATTGAGTATTCTCAGGTTTTAGCCAATGAGGTAAATGCACCTGTCTGCTTTAGTCATCCGCTTGTGATTTGTTGACAAAAGAAACACCCCTGCAACTGTCTAATGCATCATTCAGAGCGACTATTTACTATATCTGTTTGTATGTACAGGGCCCTCGTTCTGAATCATATGAGTAATAATCATGGCACATCGAGTGAAGCAGGAGGGGGAGAGAAGACCTGTGCTTTTGCTAAATCAGGTGGCCCAGGAATCACTGCGTTCAACATTCTTTTTAGATCGAGTTACCGTGCTACTTGAAAGTGATAACAGCTCCATTTCTTTAAGGAAAAAGAACTGTACTGCTCATCAGTTCTCACGGAAAAAATTGTATTGTTCGGTGATTTCTTCTCTTTGCCTAATGGTGTCCTTTACTCAGGATTTTCCTTGGGTTTTAAGACAGAGGAGTCATTGTCATTTAAGAGAAGAGCACGAATGAACATGGAAGTCGTGCATGTTGTAATTTTCTTGAATTATTTTATGTACTCACTCAATTAGCTGTTTGCTACCGTGTTCAGTCTGATCACTGAAATAACAAACACCCTCCTTGGTGTCTTGTAAGACGGCTGTGAATTTTCATTCAGGGCGGAGAAAAGCTGTTGTCCATGGCTCCTGAGGGCAGGCCTGAAACCTGCGTCTGATGTGTAACTTTGTCTTTTTGGGAGGTGTGGAGGTATTGGGACCCAGGACCCTTCCTCCCTCCCGGCTTCTGCTGGAACTTCTGGCCCTGAGCATCCCATGTGTGATGGGCGGAGGCCCGGCCTGCAGGGTACTTCACGGTCTCCGGGACTTTCAGTGGCAGGTGCAGGGAGGAGTGGAAAGTGGGTGGGGGCCGACCATGAGCCAGCACCCAGCGCATCTGGCGTTTGAGTGTCCATGCTGGTCATCAATCAAACATGGGTGAAGGCGGTGCCGAAATGGCTTGTCAGTGGTGCTGATCAAGGGTTCACAGGCACATTATAAGTGGTGAAGATGTGGTTGCAGTGTTGTCTGTGGATTTCATTTAAAGATGCCTCGTATATCCCACCAGGAGTTTGGTTAATTGTGAACTTGCTAAAAATATAGTGCATCCTAAGTTGTTTGGAAAATGAGTTTTTGGCTGTACTGAATGGCAGTTCACATTCATTCGTATTACTAAACCAGCATTATTCTTTAGAATGCAAATGGATTATTAGTGACTAGTAAGTTAGTCCATGTGGCCATAAGAGAGCCACTGGCTGCAATTTATTTTATTATTTTGGTGGGAGAACATTGTACATTGAAAACAACTAACTTATGCTGGGCATGGTGACTCATGCTTGTAATCCCAGCACTTTGGGAGGCAGAGGTTGAGAGGACTGCCTATGCCCAGGGGTTTGAGACCACCTGGGCATCTGGGCACAACCTTGTCTCTACAATAAATCAGAAAATTGGCTGGGTGTGGTGGTGTGTGCCTGTAGTTCCAGTTACTCAGGAGGCTGAGGCGGGAGGATTGCCTGAGTTGAGGAGGGTGAGGCTGTGGTAGCAGTGATTATACCATTGCACTCCTGCCTGGGCAACAGGGGGAGATGCCAACACAGGGGGGAAAATAAACTAACTTTAAAAAGTTTGAATTTTTTTTCCAAATAGAAATGACCTTACTGCTTTTCAGTAATAAAAATAATAAAGATCTCAGTTCAGAGAAGTACAACAGAGAGTTGAAAGCACTCACAGTCTTACCCCTCAGAGATAACATTTGTTAACATTTTGATAAAAAATAGGTTTCTTTTTCTTCTAAATGTGTGTATGTTTTAACAAAAATGGTATTCTACACATTTAACCAAAAAAATGATATTTTACCCATACTGTTTTATAATCATTGTTTCTTTAAAATATTTTATGGACTCGATGAATAAAATTAGACCCACATAATTATTTTTTTTAAATTGCTGATTATTATACAGGTTGGAAGTTTATCATTTTCTACTATGATATACCATTCTGGCATAAATATTTAGTTTCATTTTTTTCCAGTTACGAGGGCAGATGTCTAGAATTGGAATTTCAGTGTCGATACACATTTTCCTAAGATACCCTCCAGAAATGGATTCACTGACCCTGCCATCAATATTGTCAGAGAATGCGCTTTGCCAACACTGGTTATCCTGCTGCTGCTGACTTTTTTTTGGGGGGGTGGAGTCTCCCTCTCTCGCCCAGACTGAAGTGCAGTGGCCGCTCCCAGCCACCGCAGCCTCAACCTGCTGGGCTCCAGCGATCCTTCTGCCTCAGCCTTCCAAATAGCCGGAACTACAGGCACACGCTACCACGCCTGGCTAATTTTTCGTTTATTGTAGAGATGAGGTCCTGCCAAGTTGCCCAGCTGGGCTTGAACCCGCGGGCTCAAACAGTCCAACTCGCTTTGGCCTCCCAAAGTGCTGGGATTACAGGCTGAGCCACTGAGCCTGCCACTACTGACTTTTATGTGGTGCTTTAGAATACAGCCTCCACTTAAGCAGAGAACTTGCATGTCTGCTGCATCTCAACGTTTCTCATGCGAGTTTCCTGATGTTAATACTAATCTAAAAGATTGAGCAACTAAAAAGCTAGCAGAAGGGAAGGGAGGGCGAAGACTCCTAAATGCCTGAGTACCTCGTAATTAGATAGTTTTCAGTTATTGTGGCGATTATTCAGAGCCCAGCTCTGAATTGGATCGAATGTAGGCCCAATACACATTTTGTAGTCCATAAATCAGTTTACTTCATGTTGGTACTTGGGATCAAAACAAGTACCAAACGTACTTGATTAAAGCAACATTCTACCTTGATAAAGTTTGTAAAAATATGCGTTAGAAAGATAGAATAAAAAAAAGAATGGTGAGCAGATTTAAATTACTGGAGAATTTCATCAGGTGTAACCTCAGGAATGGTCTAGAAAACAGGCCCGCTGTGGGAAAGCAGTGGGGGTCAGGGAGGACGTCGGAATTGCAGATCTATTTACAGTATCAGAGTCAACACACAGGCCCAGCCCTGTGGCTGGTTTTCATGAATGAGCAGCCCGCGAACACGTGAAGTCGGACTTTGAATTGTGAACGTGTATCTGTGTGGGTTTACTTTTTGGTAGCAGTTTCTTAAAAAAACAAGCAAAAAAAACAAAAGGAAAATAAAATGTGTTTGTGTTTTTCTCCCTCTTCTCATTTGATTCAGTGTGGAGTTGAAAACATCAGAAGAGCAGAGTCTCTTAATGGAAATCCATTGTTCTCTAAGGTATCTGTAGTGTTACAACCATTTGAGTACAACATACTGGAGAGTAATCCTCTGAGAAACTCTTGCGGAATATTGGTTTTCTCACATATTAGAACATTTGGAGTTCCAATTAATTACGAAAATAAAAATCGAATTCCTCATCCACTCACTTTTTCCTTCCGATAGGCCCAGTTTTCTTATTTGTACCCACTCATAACTATGTTTCATTTAAAATCTGCTTTTCGGAGCAAAGGTCCAGTGGGTGGGGTAAGAGGGCTTTATTTCCTGAAATCTCTGTTTTAACTGCCTCGGAGCTGAGGATCCTCAGGAAACGAAGATGTCGTAGACTTTGGTTCAAAGGGTTCACAACTTAGATGAAAAGAAACCTCAAGCTGGAGCGATTATCTGGGCAGATGGGAGGAGGCAGGCATGGGAAACAGGCTGATTGTGTGTCCCTGATATCTTGCCTCTTGTCTTTGCAGGCGCTGGCTGACTTGGTGTGCTCACATATCCAGTCAAATGAGCTGTGCTCCAAGCAGTTGACACTGAGTTGTCCGCTCTGTGTGAATCCCATCTGCAGGAAGACTAAATCCTTCTTCACCAGCCAACAGCTGTGACCCTGCCCGAGGACCCTGTGGGATTAGGCAAATGCCCGATCTCCAGATACCACGGCTGTGGAAGGGGCGTTATTTAGAGGTCAGGGAAGGACATCACCTTAGGAGATGCACAGCCTTTGGGCACAAGTCGTGTGGTTTCTTGAAAATTGGACTCTATTGAAAGATTTCTATTTTTATATAACCATGCCGTAAGCATTTATATTTCCTCTCTCTGGGTAAAGTTACTAGTTTGGACTGTCTGCTAGGACATTAAAAAAATGAGTTTAAAAATTTATGAGATGCACACCTGTTTTGAAATACAGATTTTGGTTTTATGGCCCCAAACCTCCTGAAAGGGCAGAGAGTGGGCTGTCAGTGCGAATGACATCTGCTTACAGTCTTGCATATAGTTGCAGTTTTTAAAAAATGAACATAGTTGAGTATTTGAAATGGATTGGAAAAAGAAATGTGCCCTAATCTTTCCCTAAGCCCATGGGTCAGAAAATACCTATGAGGCGGTAGGGTTCCCTACAATGGCTGCTTTTGCCAGCGGGGCCGCCATTCGTTGGTCATTTTGGTGTTTGTGTGTGAGTTTCACTTTCTTCACTGTAAAACCGAATCAAGTACAGATTTCAGAAGTGCTCTGAGATTTCCCCAGGCACCCAAGGCTAATAAATGTGTGGCAATCCAGTGCTTGTCGTATGTGCCTTGGCGGGAGTCCATGGTGCCACAGGGCTGGGGCTCCCGGTGCTTCCTGTCTCCAAGGACAGCGCTGCTGGGAAATGCTGATGATGGGCTTCGCCTTAAAGCCCCCTCCTGGACCCTTGAGAGCCTTTCCACCCAGTGTCTTCATTTTGGTTGAATGTCTCCTTTCTGCACATTTGCTTTAAGAATTATTGTACAAGGTCAACCATACTTTGTATCCTTGAGTCCTTTGTTAACTTACAATTTTTATTATAAAAATTGTATTGCCGTACAATAGGGCATTTGAAAAATACAAAAAAAGAAAAGAAACCACTGTAATGCAATAACTATTATATTATTGATCTTATGCCAGTGTTTTCCTGTGGATATTTTTAATGCTATTGCCACCTTGAATTTGTGAATGAAAAGTTGTTCTAAAAATGTAGAAATAATGTCCGATCAGAATCTGATATTTGACATTTAGATTGAACTAGATTAAAAGATGCCTGATGGATCCATGAAGAATTTGTAATGATCAGTTTCTCTTTCCTCCAGGCCCTAAAACTTTGTTCTTCAAAAGAGCGTTTCTTTGATTTTTTTTTTAAAAAGCCAGTTTGTAAAGTAGAAGTATTAGGGGTTTCACAGATCTTCTATATTCAGAGTTCTATGTTAATATGTATTATGAGATCATTAAGGTTTTAAGCAGTTTGATCTATGCTGTATGTTAAATCAAAGCTGATCAAAATTCATCAAGGTTATCAAATATGAGGAACTGACTTTGTAATACAGAAAGAAACATGCCATCTGCTGGAGTTAATAGTCTTCCTACACTGGTAATGGCCCTCACATTTGTAGGGCATCTACATTTTTAAAATTTCAAATTGGCTTCTCTCTTGGTAGGTTACATCTCTAGAAAAAGATACAAGGCATAGATAGTTGTTTAGAGTTTTCCTCTATCCTTTTTCATCTTTTTTGAGCACTAAGTTCAAAGTAGACTTTAAGTGACTGTCCCATGTAAAGTGAATTCTCTGGGTCAGTGATATGATGCCGGAAGGCAGGCTCTCCCTCAGCAAACTTGTTCAGTGTCTGCTTCAGTTCTTCACCAGCTTTAGAGGTGAAAACGTAATATTAGGGAGATGTTGCAGACAACTCCAATCAGGAGTTCACTAAGGAGACTTCCAAATCAACGGAGCCTGTGCTGTCTGGAATAACATCCTTGACACCAGACTGGCCTTTGTAAGAAGCGAAATGGGGTTTATCGAGATCACTGCCCATGGCGTTTGTTGCTCTAAGAAGTTTGTTACCTTTGACTTGGGTAATAGACTCATCGTTAAAAGCCCTGTAAATGTGTACTGGGGCATGTTGGTGCTGACTACATACTAAAAATCCATGACTTTGTAATACCTCAGAATATACATCCTTGCTCAGGTAAGCCTGTGAGCAGAATTGTAACATTTCTTTAGGATTTTGACACATTTTTCTTTATGGCTGATATTAGACAATCATGATTATGTAGGTATGAAGAGAAAGAGGGATTTTCTGCTCCAAGTTGCTCAAGCTAAGCCTGTCAGAAGGTATGTTATATCAACAATTGTCAAGTAAGATTAGGTCATGGATACTTTCAGCCAATCTTTCTTTCTCTTTTCTTCTTGATTTCGTTTTGGGGAAAATACACTGATGTGGTGGGATAGATCGCTTAGAATAAAGTCACTGCATTTGTTTCCTTCAGTAGAGCTGTTCTCATAAATCGAGTGTTTAATTCAAGAAACTAATTTACGGCATGGAAAAGCAATCCTTTCCTCAATCTAATACCCCTGTGTTTATCCAAAATGTGTTTTATACCCCGAGGGTGAGATTAGGCTGCAGCCACACCTTAGACAGGACCAGCAACAAGACTGGTCCCTGCCGAGTGTAGATGACCATGTGGCACCTGCATTCCTAGGGAATTCTGCCATCTGAGTCCCACCACTGGGGGGCAGAGGTGGGCGGGGCTGCCGGAAGGATCCACCCTGCACAATGACAGCTGGAGGGCAGAATCCAAAGCTGTCAGCCTTCAGGAAGAACATCTGCGGGTGCACCTACAACTCACCTCAGGCACCTGTGTCTCTTAACTTCTTAGCCTGGAAAGCCCCTTCTGTCATAATCCTGGAGGTGACACAGGAACAGACTTCGCGGCATTAGGTGAACCTGGGGTATTTGTTGAGCTGTTATGAGCCGGGAAAAGAAAATTCTGAGTTCACACCAAAACCAGTGCTCTAAATGAAGGTTATTCAGTTTTGCAGTTGTTAATAGCAAAAATGGGGATTCCTCAGGGGATGGCAAAAGTGAATCATTTCTTTTATTATTTCTACAAATTATGAAATTAAAAGCATTTAATGAAGGTCATGCTCCAGGAAGGCTTTGCAGATATAACTTACAGGCATTTTGTACCAATGGCCTAATAATTGAGATTCCTTTGTTATGGGGCCCTTCAGTAATTTTTCCCAGCCTAGGTGGCTCTCTATGATACTTGAATTTCACCTAATAGAAACTAGCATCATAAGGTTTCAGGGTACTTAAGTCAAGTAGGCTAAAACTGGACATCATGATGGCTCAAGAAACCTGACTTCTGCTTGAATGATTACCGGTTAAAACATTTAATCGTGACACAATCATGTTAAGGTTTCATGTGCTCACTTTGCAGCAGTCCTGGTTCATTCAAACAGTGGCACCTGAAAACCTTTGATTTTTCTAGGAAGAAATCTGGCTAGACAGTTGCATGGTATGGCTGTCATCTGACCATTGCCTTAAATTTGTGCTTCTTTTCCAAAGGGAACTTACTTGGCTGAGTATCTAGTGTGCAGAGTTACATAGCACCGAGCTGAGCAGTGGTTACTTGCAGGTACTCAAGATAAATAAATGGACACTGCTGCTATTTGTGAATGGAACAGATACTATGAGCAACAGAGGTGGTGCTCTTGGCTGGACCACCGCTCCCTAAGTGCAGGAGTTCTACGAAAGAGGCACTCTGGGAAGTGGTTGCCTCCAGAGAACACATTCATAATATTCTAGGGTCCCGGGAGAGGAAGAAATGTGTTTGCTTTTGATGTGGGAATCTTATTAAGCCTTTCTACAGGGAATGCTCTCTGTGAGCATCCGTTTCTCACAAGCTACTTGGATAGTCCTGGCTTTGTTGTTTTCAGCTGGAGTCATTTGCTTCCATTTTTAGTCTGACGACTGTTGGCTAAATTAGTCTACAGTAGGCCATTAAGATGGATATTGGAATTAAAAACATTTCTGGAAAAAAGCCTAGTTTGAGCCTTTGTGATAAGCCCTTGGGCAGAGATCTGGGTCCTGTTTCTGATTGTTTGTGGGCTTGTCACCTGGTTGGTTTTGTTTCTAGACATACTCAGCCTGCTTCCGAGATGGGAACTCACAGGCCAACTCCTCTCTGGTCTCCCTTGTGAATCAAAGCTTTACTTTTCTGTCATGTTAAGAAAGAATAGAATTAGCCCTGAGAATTCATGAAGTATTCTATATTTTTACTTTCTCCTTACCTTAAAAATGTGTATCTATGGGATGGAATTGGCTGCACAGGCATACTGTGTTAGCTTGTGTGCCCATTGTCAAATTTTCAAGTTAGTCAAGAATCACTACAAATTATATAACTTGTAAATGAAATATATTAAAAGCAAAGGCAAGACCGGGCACGGTGGTTCAAGCCTATAATCCCATCACTTTGGGAGGCCAAGGCGAGAGGATTGCCTGAGCCCGTGGGTTCCAGACCAGCCCGGGCAACATGGTGAGACCTTGTTTCTACAATAAATCAAAAAATTAGTCGGGCATGGTAGTGTGCGCCTATAGTTCTGGCTACTTGAAAGGCTGAGGTGGAAGGATCACCTGAGCCCAACAGGTCGAGGCTGCAATGGCCAGGAGCGTGTCACTGCACTCCAGTCTCAAAAAAAAAAAAAAAACTAAAAATAAATAAAAGCAAAGGCAACACTCAAAATTCATCACTTTCTAATCATTTTATTATATTTTTGCTCTGTTGATTATTTAGACGAGAAGATGATAGGGAAAAATGTTAATAATGCAGTTTGGCCATTACATTGTGAATAGCACAGACATTTGAGGAAGTATTCTTCCATTATTTGAAAAGTACATCCAACTTATCAAAGTGAAGTTCTGCCATACATGAAAGTTGTTCCATGTTTGCATTACACATGAATGTAAGCAAAGACATCAACATTCATGTTAGAACTATACTTGGTCATTTGCAACCAAAGGTTGGCTGCAAATACAACAGCTTTGTGAAAATCCTAAGTATTCTTTGAGAATCAATCGACGATATGGACTTTACAGAAAAGAGCATTATATATTTTATTTCTTTAAAGTTGTGTTCCACACCTTTTAGATCAATAAAAGGTATGATAAATATACACTCATGCGTATATGCATAGATCGTTTTTTCCGATTGTGGTTGGTGATCATTTACCAGCACACTGCCACCTAGTAGGGAACTCTAGGAAGATAGAAGTTATACCGGGGGTGCCAAAAAACGTATAAGCATTTTAAGAGATGTAATCTATGTATTACTTTTAGTTCGCCATAATCAGAAGTGTCTGGACACTGATGGTGACCACTCTAAGCGCCTCTTGTACTTGCAAAAGTCAAATGTGACTTGTATTCATCTTTTGTTATTGGCATATATTGAGTATTGCAATTTTAATACAGTTTTTTTCCTTTCTTAAAATGTGTATACATTTTTTGGGCACCCTTTGTATATGTGGATGCATGCTTTTATTGTTCTCCAGATTTATGATATAGAGAACAGCTCTCTATATATGGGGGACCCCAAAATAATGGAATTTCTACAAAATTGTGTATTTATTCTTACATGTGTAAACGTCAGTCACCTTCAAAGTATTCTTCATTTGATGTAGTACACCTGTGGAGATGCTTTTCTCACTGCTCAAAGTAGTTTTGAACTTGTCAATTCTGATGTCTTTTAGTGCTTCTGCTGTTTTTTTGTTTTTTTGTTTGTTTCACCTCTTCCACATTGGCAAAACATTTCCCTTTGAGGACTTTTTTCACGAGGGGAACAAAAAAAAGTTGCTCAGGGAGAGGTCGGGTGAATAGGGAGGGCAGGGCACAGGGGTCATGATGTTTTGGGTCAAAAACTGCTGAACACTCAGGATGGTGTGGCAGGTGCACTCGTAAATCACCCATCATGAAACGGGTAAACTCATTGAAAGAATCTCAAGAAATAAGTCACTGAAACCCAACACAGCATCTCACAACAACGCTAGCTGGCACACGGATGCCGATGGGTTCCTAGAACATTTATCTTGCAGGGGAAGCCCGTACCACAAGGGGCCCGTCCTCCAAAAAGTAATTCCTTTTTTTGGGGGGGGTTCCCCTTGTGTATCATGCCTGTTTGGAGTGAAAGCTACCCGCCCTGATTAGAGATGCTAGTCTTTTTAGTGAGATTTCATTTGTCTCCACCGAAACCCCATGGGCTTGTTACTAACAGAATTCCTGGAAACTGATTCCCAATCAACAGTTCCAGCCAGAGGAGTTTTCTGAGGGCAAAAGTCTGTCTGAAAAGTCATCTCACTCAGCCCTGGAACATTGTCACGGGTGGGCCCACACGCAGCAGTAGGTGCGTATTCAGGGGAGCGCGAATTGCTCGTTCTCAAGATGAGGCAGCGACCCTCTGAGTGCCGCTCGTGTTTCACGGGAGCCATCTCTTCCTTTCCGTTCCTCCAGTAGGGCCAAGCCTTAGGATGTGTGACAGCTGGAGAGAATGAGTGGCAGAATTCCTGCTGGCTCCCGAGGGCAGCCTATCTCTTGATACTGAGATCCCCTCTCACCACAATGTCGCCATCCTGTCCTGCTGCCTCTGGCAGCATGGCTCTTACTTTCCTGAAGCAAAGCGAAGTTTTCCCAAGTCTTGTTTCTGCAGACAAGCAGAGTCTTTTGACTCTGAAGAGGACACAGCGAAGTAAACAAACTTAAGACAAACTGCTTGTCTTTTATTTGTATCTTTCTCTTGTCAATTACATGACAGAAAAGAAGAAAAATACTCCAGCAGTGAATTCCAGCTTCTTCCTATACTTAGAACTGGACCAAATTAGAGACGGCTCCTCTATGTGGCCACTTCTCCTCTTCTGAGCTCCCTTCTGCTCTGCACCACGAGGCTTTCTTTTGTTTCCAGTTGCAGTGTTATCCTCTGCTGTAATCCCTTGATCCTCAGGAGCTAGGAATATCTTCGGGGTTTTATGCCTGATCCCTCCTGAATCCCCCAAAGGCCAGGTACCAGGCTGACTTGTGGTGGTATCCAACGGCAAAGGCTAGTCTGGCATTGCCTTCTGAAGAGCTGAATATTTCTTTTTTTTTTTTTTGAGGTGGAGTTTCACTCTGTCACCCAGACTGGAGTGCAGTGGTCACTCCCGGCCACCACAGCCTCGACCCACTGGGCTAAGGCGATCCTTCCTCCTCAGCCTTCCGAGTAGCCAGAATTACAGGCGCATGCTACCGCACCCGGCTCATTTTTGATTTACTGTAGAGATGAGGTCTCGCCAAGTTGCCCAGGCTGGTCTCGAACCCGCAGGCTCCGGCAATCCACTCACCTCAGCCTCCCAAAGGCGCGGGATGACAGGCTGAGCCACCGAGCCCGGCTGAGCTGAGTATTTCTTAGCGGCGTGATCAGACATTTTATTGCAGCTGTGTAACATGAGGTGGTATTCTGAGGGTATGTGGCTACTTGGTTACAATCGCGTCTCAAAAAAATTTAAAACAGATTCCCCCAGACTGAGGATATGCACAACCAAATGCTTCTGTCCGTTCTTTCTCTCTGCGTTAGTATCATCTGGGCCAGATTATCTCCTGATCACATTTCATGCCCAGCTGGTTCGTCCTCAAGTGCAGCAAGAGTAGAGATTGTTCATGAAGCGTGTGGAGGTGGCCCAATGATGGGAAGCCAGAGGACAGGACAAACAAACCGCCACACTGTTCAGCTGAACGAAGTCGCACCTAGGGACAAGACTGGGTTGTCTGACATGGAAACAGTCTCCCAAGGGGTGAGCAGGACATTCTTCTGCCGCCGCCCAGAGCTTAGTCGTCTGTTTCCAGCCATTGTTTGGGTCCATCAAGTTTAGAAATAAAAGAAGTGGGGTCTGTTTTTGACTCTGAAGAGAACACAGCAAAGTTGACCATTTCAATATGTGGATTTTCATTCTGAGACTCCATCCAATGGGGCTGTGGTTTAACAACTGGCACTTGGGGAGAAGAAAGAACCCTGATTTGCAGCATTTGCTGATTTCCGTGGTGTACATATCACCACCATGGCCGACTCCAAGGTACCAACGTGGCATTATTGATCATAGAGTTGGGAAGAGATGCCAGCGATTGGCTTGCACAAGCCCGCACAGGCCAACTCCAGCACGTCACTGACTCTGTTCCTTGTCAGAGACCTTGCTTCCTGTGTTTTCTAAAATGTTCCCCCACCCTGCTCCCTTGCTGTTCTGAGCAGAGTGGAACTCTAGAGAACCTGAGAACGAATGGAAGAAAAGCCCAAGGAGGGATAAGGCAGATTACTTTCAGAGTGGTGGACACTGGGAGCTTGGAGCAGGCTTCCTATGGACAAAAGCCCGAGAGTGCCTGTCTTTGCAGGACACAGGCAGAGGCTCTGGGTTCTTTGTGCTGGTCTCTTTAATTTTGTTGTATGTTTGAAAATCTTCAGCATTACAAAACATCTACTCTGCCGACCTGAAAAGGTTGGTGTGAGCATTGTCTGAGACAACGTGTAAAATCAGTGTAGTTTAGAAAATTTTATATGTGTAATGGGCTGTTATTAGTTAACATCTATGAATATTTGGACATAGTACTTAGGTCATAATTTTAAAGAATATTTTTGTTACTACAAACCATTTAAAAATTAGAAAGTAAGAAATATAAAAAAGAAGGGGAAAAAATCACGCATGATCTTATAACGCTTTGATGAATCTAATCTCACATATTTCATGCATACTTTAAAATTATAAAAATACTCCTATTGTTTCTACTCGTCTATACTCTGTGTGACTCACTTATTAATATCTTATGTACATATTTTGTTATCACATATTATTTTACAGCATAGTTGTAATTGGCTGCATGATATTACTTGGATACACTGTAACTTGTTTACCTCTCAACTATGGGAATTTTTATTTTCGTTTTTTGCTGACTCCTAAACAATGATTTGACAAACGTCTTCATAGACAAACTCTTTGGACATATGAGGGGAGACCCCCAAAAAGCAGAATTATCTTTTGGAGGGCAGGCCTCTTGTAGTATACTTGGAATCTGTCCCTCCAGATCAGACGGTCAACCAAAGTTTTTATCTGGAAGTCTTGAGAAAGTTGTATCACAATTTGTAGAAGAAACATCCCGTGCGGCCAACAGGTGACTGGTTCTTTCACCATGAAAATGCACCAGCTCACACCACACCGAGTAGTGTTCAGCAGTTTTTGACCAAGAACGGCCTGACCCCTGTGCCTCTCCCTCCCTGTTCACCCGATCTTGCCTCTGGTGACTTTTTTTTGTTTTCCCGGGTGAAAAAAGTTCTCAAAGGGAAACATTTTGCTGATGTGGAAGAGGTGAAACAAAAAACGACAGAAACACAAAAAGGCATGGAAATTAACGAGTTCAAAAACTGTTTTGAACAGTGGGAAAAGCATCTCGATAGGTGTATTGCATCAGACGGGGAGCCCTCTGAAGGTGACTGAAAAATACACAATTTCTTAATACAAAAATACCATTTTTTTCAGGGGGGGAGCTCCCTCTTGTATCTTCAATCATTTCCATAGGAAAATTCCTGGAAGTAGATTTAGATTTTCTCGATCAAAAGATATTCTTGCAGTTTAAAAGTTTCAACGAGATCCCATACGTAAGGTATTCAGTACAGTGCTGTGCTTGAGATACATACATGTGTGTATGTGCATGTATGTGTGTGTATGTGTGTCAAAGGCCTAATAAATGGTAGCTGTTATTAACCTGTGCTATTATTTTGGTTAGCAGGTTATTGCTACATTGTTCTCAGTGATAATTGTATTCTAGGAGGTGGAATTTGACTATTTATTTTTTTCCCCTGGGTATATTATAAAGAGAGTGTGATGGCAGATGCTATAAGATCAGAGATCGACTGGGCTTGATGGCTCAGCCTGTCATCCCAGCATTTTGGGAGGCCGAGGCGAGTGGACTGCCTGAGCCCAAGGGTTCGAGAGCAACTTGGTGAGACCTCGTCTCTACAATAAATCGACAATTAGCCAGGCATGGTAGCATATGCCTGTGGTTCCAGCTCCTTGGAAGGCTGAGGCGGAAGGATCACAGAGCCCAGGAGGTCGACCCTGGGGTGGCTGTGAGCGTGCCACCGCACTCCAGCCTAGGTGACAGAGTGAGACTCCAACTTAAAAAATAAATAAAAAATAAGATCAGAGATCATATGCCTCAGAGAGTCCATAAGGATCTAGGGATCAGTTCTCCCGTCCTGCTCTGTATGTTCCTTGTGGCCATTTACTTTTGATCACATGCCCTGATAATGCCACTGGCAGAGGGAGAAGAGACAGACTGACTATACAGCTGTTGATTCTTACTTGTCAATAACTTTGTGAAGAGTTTGAGTGTCGGGAGAAAGTTGAACTCCGGGTTAGAAACACTTGGGGGATTATGTATGGATTTCACTTAGCCTTTGTGGGTCAGCAGTTACCTCGGCACTGCCTGTGTGTGTCCCGAGTGCCCTTGGGTCCCCACATGGCTCCCAGCGGGCTCCCAGAGGGCAGAGCCATCCATCAAAGGCAGGCAGGGCTCCAGCTCAGGTAACCGCCACACTTTACACTATTGTCCCCTTCAGAAGGGCGGCGGGGAATGTGTCCTTCCTGTTTGCACCCTCCTGACGGTTTTCATGTCCGCCCTCACCCACTGCGGGCCTGGGCCAAGGCCAAGCTGCCCATCGATATTTTAAAGTGGTGGCGCTACAAAATTTATGGAAGACGCACAAAGAACAATTCCCTGAAGTGAGGAGCCCGCTGAGAAGGGATATTGGCTAAGAGATTTCCCACCCTGAAACAGTGTGAGGCCAAGGGAGGAACTGTGAGCCCTTTGTATGCGAGGGGTTTGGAGCTCACCAAAACATCTGACCTGGTTTCAAATCCCACCTACGACTGTTAATTTATTTGGTTATCTATTAACAGTCTCCTGGCAGCTTACTTTTATGTTCAAAATTAAGTGCCTGATTGATTATTTTCTAGAACAGTGATGGGATGTTGTTTTATACTTAAACCAATCCATTAGTGGGCTCCCTTATTACTGATCCCTTCCTTCCTCTGTTGGTTCATTGTGTGTGTGTGCGCGCGTGTGTGTGTCTGTGTGTGTGTGTACATGCACACACATACACATGTTTGCACCTGAGGTTTGGGGGATTCAGAGGATGGAAGAAAGCAGGTCTTCATTCTGAAAGCATAGGAGAGTGCGGCTTTTATATTCCCTCAAGCTGCGTATTCACGAGGGTTTTTCAATGCCCATGGGGAGGAAGTTACGATTCATAGGCAGAAGCAGTGTCCCAGAGAATTTTACATTAGGGAGGTTTCATTTTATCCAAAATCTCAGCGTAAGATGCTACCTTCACAAACCTCTACTTGCCTTTTATCTGCTTTGGAGGCCTCTTCAAATATTTTCATATTTCTGAGATTTGCTTCTGAGGATTGAGACTCCACTCTTTCTTTAAAAATGGGTTTATTAAATATGGAAGAGATAGAAAAAATAGGATATACATAAGGCAGAGTTCCTGACTCTTGTGCTGATTTTGGATTCTTAGTGTGCTGAGAACATGTCGGTTTCTCCAGCCTATGGGGTGGACAGGTATGACGCGGGCAGGCCATCTCTCTCTGGCCACCCAGAACAGTGCTGTCCCAGGCTCCTCAGGGCAGCATGGGTCAAGGAAGATCTGACCTGTGTTCTACCTGGAAAAGGTTGGGAAACACCAGAATAAAGTGTCAAGGATGACGATCAAGTAAGCATCCATGTCCCCAGTTCACAGCTTGAGAAGGAGTCTCCGCCATGCCTTTTTAAACCCGGCAACCTCCCCCGCTTTTTTTGTAGGATAGATGGTCCTTCTAGTTTGTAGATAGGTGCACATGGCTAGCTGGGAACAGACAGGACTGGAGAAGCCCAGGTTCCTCCATTCTCTCAGGGTGTGTGAGGACACCAGTCCGCAGCACTGGGTTTTCACACATCATCTCGGTTCATCTTTACAACAAAGCTGTAGGTAGACATGACTCTCCACATCCTCAGACTGGGCTTCCAGGAGAGAACGATCCAGTGAAGGATTATTCATTCCATCAGTGCTGAAGTGAGGAGGAGCATCTTTGGCTCCCGAATGCCTGCTGGAATGTTCTGTCTCAGAGCCAGCAGGTCTCAACAAGGAAGTCCCGCCCCCTCTGCTTCTGTAGTCTACAACCGGAGGACCCATCGGGAACAAGCGGACAATCTGTACCATGGAACTTGCTTTACATAAGAGGCATGTCCCTGAAAATGTCCATGGAAACAAAAGTTTTGGAAGTCTGATTGCACTGAATGTACGTTTGGGTGGAATAGGCATCTCCACAAAACCTTCACTGAAATAAAGAATCTTCCTCCAGTACTCCACACCTGGCTAATTTGTCACTTGAGATTTTTGACTCAGGCTAGAATATGTCTTGGCTCAATGGCCAATTCTTACTTAGGGAAAGAAACTGGGCTCTGTTAGGGAAGAGCCTGCCGTTCTTGGAAGTTGTGCAGTGGTAACGGGCACCAGGAAGACAGGGTGAGGCTTGGGCTGGGGTTGGTGTGGGTTTACCAGGGGATCACTCAGCTGTCTTCCTTACTGAAGATCTGGGTTGCACAGAACCTACTGCCTTGGCCTCAGAAGCCTAGGTAGCCAATTACTTGGTAACCAACTGCTCGGGCTACTGAGTGGAGCTCTGATGCAGCAGACAGAAGGTGCTGGCCATGTCTGGGCCCATGCCCCCTGAGTATGCACACCACCCTTCTGAAGGAAAACCCTCATTCCACCCTGCCTCAGTTCCTCAACACTGCTGTCTCAAAGGACCGGAAACTGGGGGGCTTCAACACACAATTCTGGAGGCTGGACGCATAAAACCAAGATTTCCCAGGACCGGGCCTCCCCCTGAAACTCCAGAGAGGAGCTTTCTTGCTTCATCCAGCTTCTGGCGGATCCAGGCATACCTTGCTTGTGGCTGCATCACTCCAATCTCTGCCTCAATCTTCACATGACTTTCTCCTTTATCTGTGTCTTCTCTTCTCTTTCTTTGCTATCATAGCTCACTGCAGCCTTTAGCTCTTGGTCTCCAGTAATGCTCCTCCCCCAACCTTCCAAATAGCTGGGACAACAAGCCTGCACCATCATGTCTTGGTAATTTGGGGGGGGGGAAGGGGGTAGAGATGGGGTCTCACTATGTTGCCCAGGCTGGAACCAATCTCCTGGACTCAAGTAATCCTCCTACCTTGGGCTCTTGAGTAGCTGGAATGACAAGTTAGAGCCACTGTTCCTGATTCATCTTCTTTTTCTCATAGGGACATTTGTCACTGGGTTTAGGGCTTACCCGGATAATCCCGGGTTATCTCTTTGCAAGCCACTTAATGTCATTACCACTGCAAAGACGCCTTTTCCAAAACAGGTCATATTCAGAGGTTCTGGGGATTACGAGGAGGACATCTCTCTTAGGGGGACACCATGGAAATAACTATACACCCTCTTCTTGTCTCCTTGGAAACCATTTCCATAAACTCCAGTTCTGAGGGCCTCATATCTCCTGCTGTGAGGCACCATTGAGTGGCTCCGGCATAGAGGCAGGGTCTCAGGGCTGAGGCAGGTGGGTTATAAGCACAGGCCTGGAATCCAACAGAACCAAACCCAAATCCCATCCCCCCAAGTATTGGCTGTGAGGTTGGAGCAGTAACTGACTCTCTCAGGACTCTGGCTCCTCATCTCTGGGATGTGGATAGTAACATCTAACCACAGCTTTGTTGTAAAGATGAGCTGAGATGACATGTGAAAAGCCAATCCTTTGGACCCACGTACTCCCTCCCTAGAATGGCCATTACTGTGGGCTGGGACTGAAGGAGTCTAGGCGTTGGTCCTGACTGCTCCTAGCTAGCTAGCCCCATGACCTCAGGTGGGTTCCCCATCCTTGTGAGCGTCTGGGAATGCACACAGAGGTTGTGGTCAGAAGGTAGTTTCTTAGCCTTTCCAGCCACAATAGCCTTGGGCTCTCCATCTGGCAGAAACTTTCCAGAAAGACACTGAGACTTTGCTACTCTTATTTTATTTAGTTATTTATTTGAGTTGGGGTCTCTGTCACCCAGGCTGGAGCACAGTGGCACCATCACGGCTCACCGCAGCCTCAGCCTCCTGGGCACAGGTGATCCTTTCACCTCAGCCTTCTAGGTATGTGGGACGACAGGCACGTGTGGCTATGCCTGGCCAATTTTTTGATTTTTTTGCAGAGACGAGACCTTGTTATGTTGCCCAGGCTGGTCTTGAACTCCTGGGCTCAAGCAATCCTCCCGCCTTGACCTCCCAAAGTGCTGAGATGACAGGCGTGAGCCACTGTGCTTGGCTGTACTTTTATTTTTGACCAGCCTTAGTACCATGCATATATCCCTTAGACTGGGCTTCCAAAGCAGCATGGAGAATATTGCAGAACATTTAGAAACAATGCTCAGGGATCATTTGGAAAATGGTGCTTCCTCCAGTGGGTTGTATTGTATTTCTGAGAGAAAAAAAAAAAAAACAGATTGCAAAATCTCTAAATTAAAGAACCAAGATAGAGAAGGAGCTACTTAGTTCACTTTCTTGTGCCTAGAAACAGAGAAGTCATGCAGTGATAAATCTGGCAGGATGGAGGTTGTCCCGGCACCTGAGTAGAGCCTGTACAGAGCAGGCCCTCAGGAAGCACAAGTACCCTTGAATCCACAGATGAAGAAATCACAGCTCAGAGAGGTGAAGTGACTCACCCAAAGTCACACAGAGTTGTTCTTCCAATCCCAAGGCCAGGATTCTTTCTTTCTTCCTAGAGTTCTTTCTAGGGTTCGTATTTCATCTGAAATTGCTTTGGCAGTGCGCTGTTCAGGATTCATTTGCACTAGACACAGGTGGGCTTGTTCAGAAAGGGTTAAGAATACACTCTGCTGCCAGTGTGGCATTGCAAGCTGGTGCAAAGTTCAAAGGAGGAGCTTGGATAAGACAGAGCAGCAAGAGATTCTTTCAAATGTCGGGTCTGCAATGGGGATCTGGAGGCCCCTATACAAATTTTCATTTACACTTTAGAAGAATTTTGTTACCAAAGGCTAGACGTAGTGATTTTTCCTCTCCTGCTGGCTCTGGTCTCTGAATGTTCATGCCTGCAGACTTATTTGGCAAGATCTATTTCCCAAGATCTATTTCCTAGCATGAGCGTCTTATCTAGACACCTAGATACACACACTTATGTATTTCCTTTTTTTGAAAAAAATAAAACTTCAGTCGTCATAAAAACCAGGCGTATCCCCTGCTCTGCTCCCTAGCTATTTGAATAGTATTTCTCATCAGTTTGGAAATTAGTCTGACCTTTGCCCCGGGACATGTGTGTCAGGTATTAAGAACTGTGGAGGGACAATCTGTATAGTAGGGGAGATGACATCTGTTCTTCAGAACGTGCGACCTTTCTTGTGGGGCCAACCTTTCACCCACATGGCCGGTCTCGCCTTCCTTATCTGCTGGCTGGTCTACAGGCCTTCTCCCGATCTCTCTGGTGGCCAGGAAGGACGCTCTTGGCCTTGGGAGGGCCTCCCACATCTGTCCTTGGCAGGCTTGGCATGGAGCCAACCTTCAGAAAGGAAAACGCTGGATTTCCCAGTGGTGGTGTGGTATTGACAGCGTGTGGGCTTGTGTGTAGATAGGGTGGAAGGAGAGGAGGAAACCAATTTGTAAATCACACCCTGCAAACCCTTCCATCCTTAGCCGGTCGTAAACGCATGCCTTTGCTTTTCTCGAGCTTTGATTTATGTACCGGGATCATGGGGTTTGTGTCCCTTCTGCTGGCTGTAGGTTTGGATTGAGCAGGATGCACCACAAAAACGTTAGGTAGCTTGCAGGCTCCAGGCTGATGGAGTTGCATTCTTTTCAGGATCATTTTTAGATGGATGGTCTCTGTGGGCCTCTGTTCTTTGGTTTTCCGGGCTTCAAAGATTACATCAAAAGCCTCCTGGCCTGCTGCCTGATGTGACCTTTGAACTCCAAAGGGTACAGGATCTTGACGCTATAAAATGAGGCACAGACACTAAAGGTGTCATTCGGATTGTCCTCAAAGGACGGGAGTTTAAGGTTTGGCCACATGATTCAGGGTGGAGGAGACACCGGAGAAGCAAAAAGCCAGGAGCTTTGCACATCGAAATCTCAATCCACAACCAGGAAGGACCTAGGAGAGCCTCTGCGGGGGGGACGTGAGCCAATTGCTAACCATGTGGTCTGCGTCTTTCCCCAGCCATTTTTGGAAAGACAGCCCCAAGAATCCTCAGACATGCAACTTGCAGACAGCAAGGTGTCAAGTGTTATTTTATTATTGTTGTTATTTAGAGACAAGGTCTCACTCTGTCACCCAGGCTGGAGTGCAGTGGCGCAATTCCATCTCACTGCAGCCTCAACCTCCTGGGCTCAAGCGACCCTTCCTCCTCAGCTCCTGAGTAGCTGGGACTTCAGGCATGCGCCACCACACCCACCTAATTAAAAACAATTTTTTGTTGTTGTTGCAGAAACGGGTCTCATTATGTTGCCCAGGCTGGTCTCAAACTCCTGAACTCAAGCGATCCTCCCGTTTCAACCTCCCAAAACACTGGGATTACAGGCATGAGCCACCGCACCCGGCCCCTCGATTGTAATTTTTAAAGATTGTGTCACCATGGCCAGGCTCCTGTTTCTGTATGCTGCCTGCCCTGCCATCGTGGAGACAGCAGAAAGGCATCGGGAGGGCCTACGTGCTGGCGTGGCAGAGTTCAAACTTACAGGAAGGACATCGGGGCAAAGCTGAAATCTGAGAGCCGTGGCCTGGTGGCTTGGAAGGACGAGCTCTATATTAGCTCTTGGTTTTTTAAAAGGGGAAGAGGCACTGGCTCTGAGTCAAACCTCCAAGGAGTGTGTCATCAGGAAGGGGAAGATCTATTTGAAAAAATGACAAAGGCCTCTTTGCAGCCGGATCGCGTTTCAGGGCCAGCCAAAACAAACATGCAAGGGGCCTGCTGAGCCCTGCAGGGCCAGGGTGGATGGTGGAGGTGCCCGCTCGGGATTCCTGACACCCAACAAATTAGCCAGAATATTTTAGAACCATAAACGAACTTCTGATTTATGCAGAGGTGTCCCAGGTCTTTCAAAAATGCATGTGAGGAGCATTTACCCTCCCTGGTGGCATGGAAAACCTTCCATGGAAGCGGAAAGAAGCTCAGCGGAGCAGAGCGTGGCCAAGAGCCTGCAGCTACTAACAGGCTGCGGAAAAGGCCGTGTACAGGATGGGAGGGCGGGTCATCCTTGGAGCGACGGCAGAGTCCACTCCCGACTGCACGGAGCAGGAAACTGAGCCCCATGTTGGGCTGACTCGGAGACACCTGTTCCCCGATGTGAAGGAGAAGTGGATATGTGCGTCCCAGTACTGAGGGAGGTTGAGGTGAGGGAATTGCTTGAGCCCAGGAATTGGATACCAGCAACACAGCGAGACCTTGTCTCTACAAAACAGCACGGTGGTGCGCGCCTGTGGCTCCAGCTACTTAGAAGGCTGCGGCAGAAGGATCGCCTGAGTCTAAGAGGTCGAGGCTGCAGTGGGCCATGATGGTGCCATGCACTCCAGCCTGGGTGACAGAGTGAGACCTCAACTCAAATTTAAAAAAAAGAAAGAAAGAGAGAGAGAGATAGGGAGGGAGAAAGGGAGAGAGAAGGAGGGAGAGAAGTTCAAGTTCCCCAGCCCCGGAGATCCAGGGATTCGCTTCTGGGACTGTCTGAGCCATGTTCGTCTCTATCTCCACCTCCTTAGAGCTGCGATTTTGAAGGTGGGGCGTGGCTTGACCGTAGACAGCTCTGGGGCTCCTGTGCTTGCTGCCTGTGTCTCTGAAAGGTGGTATCAGTGCAGGGTGAGTCCTGGTTCTCTGCCCTCCTCATCCAATCCTCTGTCTCCTGACACCTGCTCTCTGAGAGGCCAGAAGACCACACCAGGTCCCTGTGCAGGCTTGGACTTGGACCACGGCGAGTTTAAGCCCCTGAGTTTCTTCGGTTTGTGTGCAGGGAAAAGAAGTCACTGTGAGTAGGGGCAAAGCCTGAGGCTGTGACAGAGAACGCTTTTTGACAGGGCCTAAGCTTCACTGTGGGGTGGGGAGGACAGTGCTTTTTCAGACACCTGCAGAGCTGGTTACCCTGGACCATGGGCCTATGATGGCCTGCTTGCTTTCTCTACCTGTTTAAAATCTCTTTCTTTGCCGGGCTCGGTGGCTCAGCCTGTCATCCCGTGCCTTTGGGAGGCTGAGGTGAGTGGATGGCCTGAGCCCGCGGGTTC
>NW_007253307.1:804176-835740 GCF_000164805.1 Carlito syrichta
GAGCCCAGCAGGCTGAGGCTGCGGTGGCCGGGAGCGGCCACTGCACTCCCAGTCTGGGCGACAGAGTGAGACTCCAACTCAAAAAAAAAAAATAAATAAAATAAATAAATAAATAACATCTCTTTCTTTATAAGACCAGGTTAAATCTCCCCACCTCTAGGAAGTCTTCCTGGACTAGGCCAGCCCAGAGTAACTTTTTCTATCTGATCATGTGGCATGCCAACCTTCCAGAATGTTCTATGCTTGGTTCTCTACTGTTAATCAAATAAACTGTTCATGTGCATATGTATTTATACGTGTGCATGTCTACACCGATGTCTTAACTCCTCTCTAGGTGGATTACAGGCTCCCCCAGAGAAGGAACTTTGTCTTTTTTTCCACCCATCTCTCTCTAAAAATATTTCTCAGTTAATTGATGTATTGACCTCTTGAGTGCATTGCATCTTCTCTGAATGGACATTCATTTTATTAGC
The DNA here is from genome assembly GCF_000164805.1 of Carlito syrichta. Taxonomy (NCBI): domain Eukaryota; kingdom Metazoa; phylum Chordata; class Mammalia; order Primates; family Tarsiidae; genus Carlito; species Carlito syrichta. The sequence goes on from NW_007253307.1 coordinate 804,650, forward strand.
ATTTGAGTGGGAGAACGTTAATTAAAAATGCTCCCCTTGTTCATGACCAGCCTGGGCAACTTGGTGAGACCTCTTCTCTACCATAAATCAAAAAATGAGCCGGGCATGGTGGTGCGTGCCTGTAGTTCCAGCTACTTGGAAGGCTGAGGCGGAAGGATCGCTTAAGCCCAGCAGGTCAAGGCTGAGGTGGCTGTGAGCATGCCACTGCACTCTAACCTGGGCACAGTGAGACTCCAACTGAAAAAGAAAATGCCCCCTCAGGTAGGGAGTAGAGTTATAGTGACCAGAGGCTGGTGTGTGTGGGTGGGGGTGGCCTGAAGAGAGACTAGTTAATGGGCACAGAGTTAGATAGAAGGAACACGTTTTAATGGTCCGTAGCAGAGTCGAGGGCTACAGTTAGCAACATGTATGTTTCAAAATAGCTAGAGGAGAGGACCTGACATGTTCCCAACACATAGAAATGATACATGCTTGACCAGGCCTGGTGGCTCATGCCTATAATCCCAGCACTTTGGGAGGCTGAGGCAGGGGGATCACTTGAGGCCAGGAAGTCAAGACCAGTTTGGGCAACATAGAGAGACCCCACCTCTACAAAAAAATTTAAAAAAAATTAGCTGGGCACAGTAGTCTCAGCTACTTGGGAAGCTGAGGCGGGAGGATGGCTTGAACGCAGGAGTTTGAAGCTGTAGTGAGCTATGATGGTGCTACTGCAATCCAGCCTGGCTGACAGAGTGAAACCTTGTCTAAAGAAAAAAAAAAAAATCCTAGGAAAGCTGGATACCTGGACTTGATTATTTTATTTTGCTTTATTTTCTTGGTCAGAGTCTCACTCTCTCGCCCAGGCTGGAGTGCAGTGGTATGCTTATGGCCACCGCAGCCTCAACCTGCCGGGCTCTGGTGATCCTTCCGCCTCAGCCTTCCAAGTAGCTGGAACTACAGGTACACGCTACCATGCCTGGCTAATTTTTTGATTTATTGTAAAGTCAAGGTCTCGCCAAGTTGCCCAGGCCGGTCTCGAACCCTTGGGCTCAGGCAATCCTCTTGCCTCGGCCTCCCAAAGTGCTGGAATTACAGGCTTGAGCCACTGCGCCCGGCCTTGGACTTGATTATTTCACATTCTATGCATGTAACAAAGTATCCTATGTCCCTCCATGCAATGTACAAATATTATGTATCAATAAAAATTATAAGCATGCTTCTCCTCCCCATGCTCCATGAGTCTGTTGGTGTGTGGAATGTACACTTCAGTCCCGGCACACTGGGACTGCACACAGTGTTTGCAGCACCTGTGTCTTTGAAAGGTGACATCGGTGCGGGGTGAGTTTTGATCTCCTGTCCCCCCTTAATCACATGCTCTGTCTCCTGACATGCTCTCTGAGAGGCCAGAACACCACTTCTGGGTCCTTGTGCGTGCTTGGACTTGGACCAATGTTAGTTTCCCTGGTTTGCATGAGAGGAAAAGAAGTCACCCTGCGGGGAAACTGAGGCAAAGCCTGAGGCTATGACAGAGAACGCCTTTTGACGGGGCCTATTCTTCTCAGTAGGGTTGGGAGGACAGCTCTCCTTCAGGCCAGAGGCCCTGGCTCAGACACTTGAGCCCCATCCTCAGAGATTCTTACCGAAGTGGTCTGAGTTGGGAGACAGGCCTAAGTATTTCTTAAATGTTCTCCAGATGACTCCCATGTGCAACTAGGGTTGGGAATCGCTGGCTTATATGGTGAAATCAGACTGGCTCCTAACTCCTGTGTTTGCTTCTTACAATTCCCACCCACATAAGTCTGCAGGGCTCTGAATTACAATTCCAAATTACTGGTAGAGGAAATTTGATTGACTGAGATTGGGCCCATGTGTCCACCTTGGTCCAATTAGCCATGGTGGGAGGTGGTCGTGAGTTATAAAGCTGTCTCCCGAGGCACAAACCCCTTTAGCTCTGGGTGCATTTCCCAAGAATGGGAAGATTGTATGCTGGGTGGACATCTCCAAGGGTGACTGGTACAGCTTGTGCCATTATGACATGAAACACTATTGTTTGCTTGGAAGTCTGTTAGCTCTTTAAGAAGAGAGACGATCCTTTTCTGAAACCCCATGTATTAATTGTGTTTTTCTTTTGTTTTGTTTTGCTTTGTTTGAGTTGGAGTCTCACTCTGTCGCCCAGACTGGAGTGCAGTGGCCGCTCCCGGCCATCACAGCCTCGACCTGCTGGGCTCCAGCGATCCTTCCGCCTCAGCCTTCCAAGTAGCTGGAACTACAGGCACGCGCTACCACACCCGGCTAATTTTTTGATTATTGTAGAGATGAGGTCTCGCCAAGTTGCCCAAATGGGTCTCAACCCACGGGCTCAGGCAATCCACTCACGTCAGCCTCCCAAGGTGCAGGATTACAGGCTGAGTCACCGAGCCCGGCAGTGTTTTTGTTTTCTATATTTTATGATGCTTTGACATCTCAGGTTCTTGTGGACCCAGGCAGGAACTGCCCCTCCCAGGGTTGACTCATTCCCAGAGATAGCAAACCTGACTTGTCCATAAGATCCCTTTGGTATGCAAACCACCCCATCCGAAGTCCATTCCCCGATCTGGCTCCTTTCATCAGGCAACCCTGGACACTATTATCCCGGCCTAAATCACCCCAGGGCTGGAACCAGGCAACTAGGTCCCACCCCTATAGCCCAGAGCCCACCAAAGTTACTCAAACCCTCCAGTCCTAAGCCTGCTTTCTCCTCACTTTTTCTGCCTCCTAACCAACGCCATGCTTCCTGCGTGGCCCCGTGCGGTGTGATGTGGTCTGTCCCTTCCTCTTGGGAACTGTAATTAACAAACTTTTTAACGGTGGACATCACCTAATCTATTGGCCTTCCCACAACTGAATAAAGACAAAATCCCGGGTATATTTTAAAGCATCCCGGCATCTGGCAGAGTACCTGTTACCTAGAAGGCCTTTGCTGAATCAAACAAACGGATGGGCAGACGGATGGCGAATAGATGGATGGGTGGATGGATGGAAGGAGGATGGTTGGGCCTTTGAGAATTTAGTGAGGGCAGGGTGTGATGTTCTATTCCTGCTCCAGCCCTGGGTGATGGATGTCTGGGTCTTTCCTGCCATGCTCCGTCCTCTGTCATAAAAGGAACCACAGGCAATTACAGCGGAAAACCGAATGGAGGGAGCAGCTGACTCCCCGGAAAACAGCAATCAGACTGGGACCGGGGCAGAAGACAGGTGTGGGTCCAGTGTCCTGGCTCGGGTGGGCGCCCCTCAGAGTGTTTGTGAGTAGAAATGATGACTGACCACACTCTGACACTGGTGTCACTGTGCCGGGATCTGTTCTCCCGTTCGCCTCAAATTCTCTCTCTGATTCCGGGCGCCAGAAACTGTCGTTCCTGCTGGTCAAAACTGGGGGAAACTGACAAACCCAATCCTGGTTCACTAGACCCAGAGATGGATTATGGGGCATGGAGGGCATCTCTGCCTGGTGCACCTGCAGTGAACCCGGGATCTCTAGCGATGGATGGACGGATGGAAGTGAACATTCGTCTGCTCTCGCTGGCTCTGATGATGTCATTTTTAACCAGCAGTGAACTTCACCCAGAAACCAACCCAGACACAGAGCAGAGATCCTGGGGGGAAGGAGGGCGGGGGCTGAGGTTGCCTCCGGAGGAATGTTAACCAGATTCCAGAGTCCTGACAGTCAGTCCCGCTACGCGTTCATTTAAATGCTCAGCTTAGCTCTTGAATTAAAAAAAGACAGGGCGAAAACTTCAATCAATCCAGTTCAGCCGCCACACTCAGCCACGAGCCAAGAATAAAATGAAGGTCACCGGAGAAGTCCGGGAGAGAGAATTTGACAGTCGGAGCAGATGAATGAGGCTATGCCAAATGGCCTTCGAGATGACAAGGAGGCATGGGCCGGCAGTTCATTTAGAACGGGAGTGGCCATCTGTTGATAGCCGGTGCCAGATTCCTGATCCCTGCCTTTCTGGAGCGTGTGCGTGCGTGTGTGTGTGTGTGTGTGTGTGTGTGTGTGTGTGTGCACGTGCGCTTGTGTGCTTACAAGCCAGAGTGGAAAAATAAGAAGCTACTAAAAAAACTCCAACTCCTCTTCCATGTTCACCTAATTAGAGACTTATTTATGGTATGGGCGCTCAACTTCCACAGAAGGTTATCTCATATTTCGACGGACATGCTGTTTCTTCACGCAATCACACTACTTTAGTCTGAGTTCCTGAGCTCCAGGGAGGGGTGGGACTTTGAAGCCGGTGCATACACCTGCCGTGGAGGGGGGAGGCCTGCAGCAGTGTGGTCTTAAGTAGCAGCAAGTTTGTGCAGCAGGGGAGAAGGGGGTGTGGGTTCCAGAGACCAGCTTCTCCTCTGGACTTTGCTCAGCACCCCGCAAGCAGCTTCCCCAAGGTGCGGGGAAAGCTACCTGTCTGTTGTGTGCCCAGGGAAGGCCCAGAGGGAGGGAGAGGAAAGTGCGCAAAGAGGCTGGTGAGGGGGAACCAGGAGGATGCACTGTGGACTTTGGGGATCATCAGCCTCGTCTAGACCCTTCTCCCCATGGAGCCCCATTCTCACTGCCTCGACTCCTCTAACCCTCTGGGACTTAGGAGGAGAGGGACCTGTGTGAATTAAGGCTGCCTGTGTCCTGTCTGCTCTGACAGCCAATCCAGTGTACCCTGGTCTCTGTCTCTCTGGCTTTCTCCCTCCTACCCTCTCTCACCCTCTCCCTCGTCTGCCCCAGCCACACAGGCCTTTTCACAGGTTTGACAATGCCAGACACACACCTGTCTCTGGGCCTTGGCACTGGCTGTTCTTACCTCCTAGAATGCTCCATGCCCACATTTGGTCATTGTTCATTTCCCAATTCAACCGAGCAAATGTCACACTTTTCAGAGACACCCTCCCCGGCTAGCTTATTTAAAATAACACCACCATCCGTCACTCTGTGTCCTGTTTTATTTGTCTTCAGAGCATTTATCACCACTGGCATGATACACATTTATGCACATCCTGGGGGTGCCGGAAAACGTATACACATTTTAAGAGACGTTATCTATGTATTACTTTTCAAAGTTGAGTTGAATTACGGCAGCAATGGGTACTATGACGTTCGCGCAGAAGATGATGTTCATCGAATGAATGCTGGCGTCCCCACGCGACAGGCAGGAGAAAATGGTCAGTGAAAATGGTGGAAGCACGGTTGCTGTTCAAGACCCTTCTGAAGTGGCATCTGACATTCGAGAACACTGTGGAAGTGCAACGACAATGGAGGGGTGAGTATGCAAGAGAGCCTCCCACACAACTAGCAACTGCATGCATTCACGATAAGTTTGAGACTCAGGATACTGTGTGTGATGTGCACACGGGAAGATCCAGGAAGCCTCGCCCAGCGACAAGTCCCGCAGTCGCTCGCCATCATCAGAAGTGCTTGGACGCTGATGGGAACAACTTGGAGCACCTCTTGTCATTGCAGAAGTCAAGGGTGACTTGTATGCATCTTTTGTTATTGGCATATATTGAGTAGACAATTTTATTTTTATTTATTTATTTATTTGAGTTGGAGTCTCCCTCTCTCGCCCAGACTGGAGTGCAGTGGCCGCTCCCGGCCACCACGGCCTTGACCTGCTGGACTCCGGCGATCCTTCTCCCTCAGCCTTCCAAGTCGCTGGAACTACAGGCAAAAGCCACCATGCCCGGCTGATTTTTGATTTATTGTAGAGATGAGGTCTCTCTACAAGTTGCCCAGGCGGGTCTCGAATCCGCGGGCTCAGGCAATTCACTCACCTCGGCCTCCCCAAGCGAGAGATTACAGGCTGAGCCACTGAACCCGGCCAAGTGTACAATTTTAATACAGTTTTCCCTTTCTTAAAAAAATGTGCATACATTTTTTGGCACCCTCTGTATACACACACACACACACACACACACACAACACACATCTATACATATATAGTCACAACTCAGAGATATTGTGGCTTTGGCTTCAGATCACCACAATATTGCAGTAATATGAGTCACGTAAATTTTTTTGGTTTCTCAAATGCATACAAAGTTATGTTTACAATCTACCGTAGTCTATTAAGTGTGCAATAGCATTATGTCAAAAAGAAAAAAAGATATACACCTTAATTTAAAAATACTTTATCGCTAAAAAATGGTGATGGTCATCTGAGCCTTCAGCAAGTTGCAACCTTTTGCCTGTGGAGGGTCTTGCTTCCCTGTGGATGGCTGCTGACTTCTGGTGGCAGTTGCTGAAGGTGGGGTGGCTGTGGCGATTTCTTAAAATAAGACAGCAATGAAGTTGGCTGCATCGATTGACTCTTTCTTTCAAGAATGATTTCTCGGTTGCCTATGAAGCTGTTCAATAGCATTTTACCCACAGAATTTCTTTGGTGGATATTGGAGTCCATTCTTGCAAACCCTGACACTGCTTTATCAACTAACTTTATGTAGTATTCGAAATCCTGTGTTGTCATTTCCACAATGTTCACAGCATCTTCCCCGGAAGGAGATTCTGTCTCAAGAAACCACTTCCTTTGCTCATCCATAAGAAGCAACTCCTCATTCATTCAAGTTTTATCCTGAGATTGCAATAATGCAGTCCCATCTTCAGGCAAATTCTAGTTCTCTTGCTATTTCCATCACATCCGCAATTCCTTCCTCTGCTGAAGTCTTGAACTCAAGGTCACCCATGAGAGTTGAAACCAACTTCTTTTGAACTCTTGTTAATGTTGAGGTTCTGACCTCCTCCCATGTATCCCAAATATTCTTTTTTTTTTTCAGTTGGAGCCTCACTCTGTCACCCAGGCTGGAGTGCAGTGGCACGCTCCCGGCCACCACAGCCTTGACCTGCTGGGCTCCGGCGATCCTTCCGCCTCAGCCTTCCAAGTAGCCAGAACTACAGGCACGTGCTTCCACGTCCGGCTAGTTTTTGATTTATTGTAGAGACGAGGTCTTGCCAAGTTGCCCGGGTGGGTCTCAAACCCGCGGGCTCAGGCAATCCACTCACCTTGGCCTCCCAAAGTGCTGGGATTACAGGCTGAGCCACTGAGCCCGGCCTCCAAATATTCTTAATGGCACCTAGAATGGTGACTCCTTTACAGAAGGCTTTCAATTTACTTTGCCCAGATCCATCAAAGGAATCACTATCTATGGCACCTTAAAAAATGTATTTCTTAAAAAGAAAGTCTTTTTTTTTTTTTAAAGAGACAGTTCTCACTATGTTGCCCAGGCTGGTTTCTAACTCCTGAGCTCAAGCAATCCACCTACCTCGGCCTCCCAAAGTGCTGGGATTACAGGCGGGAGCCACCATGCCCTGCCCAAATAATGTCTTGAAAGTCAAATTGCTCCTCGATCCATGGGCTGAAGAATGAATGTTGTGCTCACAGGCATGAAAAAAACATTAATCGTCTTGTACTTCTCCATCAGAAGCTTTTAGGTAGCCAGGTGCATTGTCAATGAACAGTAATATTTTGAAAGAAATCTTACTTTCTGAGCAGAAGATCTCAACATTGGCCTTAAAATATTCAGTAAGCCACGCCGTAAACAGAAGTGCTACCATCCAGTCCTTGTTGTTCCATTAGTAGCACATAGGCAGAGCAGATTTAGCATAATTCTAAGGTCTCTGGGGTTGATGGAATGGTCAATGAGCATTGCTTCAGCTTAAAGTCACCAGTTGCATTGGCCTCTAACAACAGAGTCAGCACATCCTTTCAGATTTGAAGCCATCCATTCACTTCTCCTCTTTAGCTATGGAAGTCCTAGGTGGCATCTTCTTCCAAGGTAAGGCTGCTCTGTCTACGTCAAGCATGTCTTGTTCAGTGCAGAACCTTCATCAAACATCTTAGCCACAACTTCTGGATAACTTGCTACAGCTTCTTCCGCAGCACTTGCTGTTTCCCTAGCCCTGTTATGTTATGGGGTTGGCGTCTTTCCTTAAACCTCATGAGCGAACTCTGCAGCTCCCTCTTCCTCTGTGCCTTCATAGAATTGAAGGAAGTTTAGGCCTTGGTCTGAATTGGGCTTTGGCTTAAGGGAATCTAGTGGCTGGTTTGATCTTCTATTCAAACCACTGAAACTTTCTCAGTATCAGCAATAAGGTTGTTACACTCCCTTATCATTCGCGTGTCTGCCGTGGTAGCACTTTTAATTTCCTTCAAGAAATTTTCCTTTGCATTCACAACGGGGCTAACTGTTTGATGCAAGAGGCCTAGCTTTGACCTCTCTCGGCTTTTGAATATGCTTCTTCACTAAGTTTAATAATTTTAACAGCTTAATCATTAGCTTTTGATTTAAAGTGAGAGATGGGCTGCTTGTCCTTTCGCTCGAGCACTTAGAGGCCATTGTAGGGTTATTAACTGGCCTAATTTCAATATTGGTGCGTCTCAGGGAGTAAGGAGGCTGGGAATGTCAGAACATGGTTCATCTGTAAAGTTCACCTTCTTACATGGGCGTCGTCTGTGGCATCCCAAAGCAATCTCAATCATAACATCAAAAATCACTGGTCACAGATCACCGTCACAGATATAATCGTAAATAAAAATCTGAAATAGTGCAAGAATTTTCCAAAAAGAAGTGAGCATGTGTGGTTGGAAAAATGGTCCTCATAGACTTGGTCCGTGCAGAATTGCCATAAAATATACACAGTATCTGTGAAGTGCAATAGCGCGAGAAGTGTGCGTGTTTATTTGTTTATCCACTTTTATTTATTTATTTAATTTTGAGTTGGAGTCTCACTCTGTCGCCCAGGCTGGAGTGCAGTGGCACACTCACGGCTACAACAGTCTAGTCCTGCAAGGCTCCGGCAATCCTTCCTCCTCAGCCTTCCAAGTAGCTGGAACTACAGGTGCCCACCACCACGGCTGGGTGATTTTTTGATTTTATTGTAGAGACAGGTCTCACCACGTTGTCCAGGTTGGTCTCCAACTCACGGATTCAGGCAATCCTCTCGCCTCCGCCTCCCAAAGTGCTGGGATTACAGGCATGAGCCACTGTGCCCGGCTTGTTTTTGTTTTTATTTTTATTTTATTTTTATTTTTGAGTCAGAGACTCACTCTGTCACCCAGTCTAGAGTGCAGTGGCTCGCTCATGGCCATCGCAGCCTTGACCTGCTGGGCTCCAGCGATCCTTCCGTCCCAGCCTTCCAAGTAGTCGGAACCGCAGGCACGCCCACGCCCAGCTAATTTTTTTGATTTATTGCAGAGACAAGGTCTCACCAAGTTGCCCAGGCTGGTCTCGCACCCCTGAGCTCAGGCCATTCTCTCGCCTCGGCCTCCCAAAGTGCTGGGATGACAAGCTTGAACCACCGCGCCCCGCTTGCTTATGTTTTTAAATGTCTGTTTCCCGCCTGAGAACATCACTCCCTGGAAGTCAGGCCTGGGATTGGTTCATGGACTGCGTTTCTGCAGCGCCTCGGACTGCGCCTGCCCGGAACCACCCCCGAATGATCGAGCCAAATCTGCACAGCCCTCTCTGCTGCTCTGCTTGGGCACGTGCAGAGTCCAGGGGTGGCGGCTTGCATCTGTCCCTTAGGGCCCCTGTCGCAGCCCTCTGCCTTCAGGACCCACCATTTAAGCCTCTTCTTCCTTCTCTACTTCTCCACTGCCTCAGTCCAGAGAAACTTTATCTAGCCTGGGGCAGAGCTGTCTGGCTCTAACTGATCATGTATTCTTCCAAATCTATTATTTATGCCCAAACCGTATTCCCCGAGTCTTTCAGGCCCGAGGCATCTTATGCTCGAAAGACAGGCTTTGAAACACAGAAAGCTTTTCCTCCCTTAAAACTACCGTCTCTGCTGTGAGTTTCCAGAAGCCTGTTTTGTAACGCAGAAGTGAAAGCTTGATTCCTTTTACTGCATTTTGCAATGTCATCACTTCCCTGACTCAGCGGGGAGCAAAAGTGCCTGCTGCTGCTACCTCGATCAGAGGGCAGGCCAAAGGGTGAGTCAGTAGGGTGGGATTCGTGGATCAAAATATTATCTGCCACACACTCTATAGGAGAATAATTCTCGGGAAGCATTGCAAGTGTCAATCAACTCAGTAAAATCTCTGACAGGACAGACCGAGAGTGGGAAACCATTTTTTTCTTTTTTTGGAGTTGAAGTCTCACTCTGTCACCCAGACTGGAGTGCAGCGGCCGCTCCTGGCCACCGCAGCCTCGACCTGCTGGGCTCCAGTGATCCTTCCGCCTCAGCCTTCCAAGGAGCTGGAACTACAGGCGCGCGCTACCACACCCGACTGATTTTTGATTTATTGTAGAGATGAGGTGTCGCCAAGTTGCCCAGGTGGGTCTCGAACCCGCGGGCTCAGGCAATCCACTCACCTCAGTCTCCCAAGGCACGGGATTACAGGCTGAATCACTGAGCCCGGCTGGGAAGCCATTTTTAATCTTGTTCTTCAACCTTAACACAATGATGGGAAAGCAGAGGTTATGTTTTGGAGAAATGCATACTTTAGGTAAAGATTAACTTTGCCGACTTTGTCTTTTCAGAAACCCAGACTTCCTGGTGCCAGGTATCAGAGGTGTCTCATAGTAGAACCCTACAGAAGCGGCAATCAAGCTTGCCTAGAATAAAGGGGGTTTACAAAGCCAATACTCATTAGTCAAAAGTTATGCAAATCACAAAGCTTGTGGTTACAAAAGTTATGCAGATCGCAGGACTTGTGACCACTCAGAGCCGAGCGATTGGGCGCTGTCTACAGGGAAGTCAGGATTCCCAGAAGCTGCCCACTGGAAATGCATAGGAGATAAGGGGAAGTGTACCCTTCATTAGCTCTAAGGAATGTTATTCAGGAATGTACAGAAGCACTGGGATCCTTATTGCACCTTTCTCTGGGGGCTGTGATAATGTGGGTGGACATTAGTGGGTCTCTGAGTCATAGGGTCTCCAAGACATTCGCAGATGGTCAATAAAGAAGTCACAGCAGTCACACCTACCTGATTGCAACACCTCCAAGGGAAAGGATTTAGGCCAGGGCTTGGGGGGCTACCAGACCACACTCAATCTATAGTGTAGGCCTGCTTCCTGTCTGTGGGAAGTGAACCTTTCTTAAATAAATCTTTTCTTCTTTCACTTTTTTGTGTGTTGCAATTCTTTGCATTACTCGGATCTCTGGTCACCAGGGCATACATCCGGCATGCCGGTTCCGGGGGTGCTGCGCCCCCTCCCTCCCTATCCATCCATTCATCCATCCTCACCCTATCTGTACCCTAACAATTTTCTTAAAAACACTTTCTAATTGGTACCACGGCATGAAGAGACATCATTAAGAATAATAAAACCAAGTATTGCTCTGGTCATGGGAAACATCAGGCGTTGCCGATGCTGCATTCATTTGCTCCAACATTTCTGGAGAGCAATCTGGCAATAGTGTCACAAGAGCTATGAACAGTGTTTCCTCTGATAATGCATTGGTCCTAACCGTTTGAGGAACATACTCCGTGAGTATAAGCCAGAAGGAGCAAATGAAAAACCAAAATATAGTCAAAGATAATCATGGCATTATTTAGAAACAATGAAAATATCCAAGACAGAAGTGGTTAAGCACTAAGATCTGTCAAGACAATGGGATAGCAACTAAGACTTGGAGCACAGGGCAGGATAACTGCGTTAACAAACAACCCCAAGACTTGGTGGCTTAACACAATAAAAGTTTATCTCTTGCCCACCTCATGGTCCAATGAGGGTGGGTTGGGAGAGAGATTTCTCTGCTCCACACCATCACTCAGGGACTCAGGCTCCTGTGTTTAGTAGTCACCATTTCCTCTCTATATCTGACAGGTGGATGACAGGAGAGAGAGAGAACAGAGGATTGCAAGGAAGGGTTCATGGACTAGATCTGGATGTCTGGAGGCAACATTACTTCTTATCACGCTCTAGGAGCCAGAACCCAGTCATATGGCCACATCTTACCGCAAGGCAGGCTGGGAAATGTATTCATGCTCTATGCCCAGGGTGAACGGGGCGTAGGCTAGTGAATACATAGCAATGATTGCCACATTGTCAACATGATATGCGTGTTGACTATGCTGACACAGGGGATTAAATGTTAAATAACATTTATTGGACAAAGCAGAACACGGAAACACTAATTAGGACTAACTACTCTAACTATGTAATTGCAATAATGTATATTGACCTACTGGAAGTGACTTTAAAGTATTGTGGGTTTTGTAGCTGTTTTTTGAAATGAAAAAGTGTGATAGGGCAGAAAATAAACAGTGGTTATGGAATCATGGGACCACGAGGTCAAGTTCCACTTTGATGTTTACCTTTTTCAGACTTTTCATTAAAAACAGAGAGTTATTTGCAGCCACATGGATAGACCTGGAGGACATTACACTAACTGAAATAAGCCAGACATGGAAAGGCAAATATTATATGATCTCACTTGTATGTGGAAGCAAAAAAAAAAATCAAATTTATTGAGGCAGAGAGTAGAACAGTGGTTTCCAGGGAAGATGTTGGTCGAAAAGCTCAAAGTTTCAGTTTTAAGATGAACATATTCTGGCAACTGAATGTACAGCATGGGTAGTGATGGATCTGTTAATTAACTTGATTGTGGTACTCATTAGACAATGTAGAGGTATATCAAGTCATCACATTGCAACACTTTGAATATGCTCAATCTTTGCCACTTAGATATTTTAAAATAAAAAAATTAAAAATACAAATGGAAGCTGGACTCGGTGGCTCAGCCTGTAATCCCGCGCCTTTGGGAAGCTGAGGTGAGTGGATTGCCTGAGCCCGTGGGTTCGAGACCCACCCGGGCAACTTGGCAGGACCTCATCTCTACAATAAATAAAAAAAAAAATTAGCTGGGCGTGGTAGTGCGCGCCTGTAATTCCAGCTGCTCGGAAGGCTGAGGCGGAAGGATCGCCGGAGCCCGGCAGGTCGAGGCTGCGGTGGCCGGGAGCGGCCACTGCACTCCAGTCTGGGCGACAGAGTGAGACTCCAACTCAAAAAAAAAAAAAAATACAAATGGAATGTTAGTATTAAAAAAAAGATCATTTTCTGAATTATTTTTTCTGGCTAAAAAATAAATACCTCTCAGAAAATTAGAAATATGTTTTTAAAAGTATGTACCGTTGTTCAACTCACTGGTAACCACTGCTAAGATTACTTTACAATTCTTTTTCCCAGGCAAATATTTATATGTTCGAGATCTTAAATTATAGACCATTTTGCAGGCAGCATCTGTCACCTATCTCAAAGGTGTTTTTCCTTGCCACTAAAATTATCTTACAGTGTTAATCTCTTCATAATATTTCATTTTATAGAGGCACCATCATTTAAACTCTCTCCTACTGGCGGACATTGTTTTTATTTTTTCCTGGTATAACTTGCTCTGTAAGGAATATCTTTTACAAACATCTCAGCTCACATTTCTGATTACTTTTTGGGATAAAGTCCTTAAAGAAGAAATACCAGGTCAGAAAATAGCATTTTTAAGGTTCTTGATACACATTGCCCAAACTGCCTTCCAGAAAGGTCATATAATTGACATTCTCCTCCCTCCCCACTTCACCTCTCTACAACTGATACTGCCCATATTGCTATTTTTTGTGAATTTGATAAGCAAGAAGCTAAATCTGGTGACTCCATTTTCAATTTCTTTGATTTTTTTTTTGGCAGCTGAATAGCTTTCTTATGTGTATTAGCCAGATATTTGTATTTTCTCTTTTGTAAATTATCTATTCATAACCTTTAACCATTTTTCTATTTCTTTTTCTTATTGATTTGTATGGATGCCTTACAGAGTAAGAATGTTAACCTTTTGCCTGTCATGTATGTGACTACTATTTTTTGTTTGTTGCTTGCTTTTAATTTTTTTTGATATCTAGATGTATAAAATCTTTGCTTGATCTAATATGTTAGGCTTTTTCTTTGTGACTTCCTGCATTATTTTATGCTTAGGAAATTCTTTTTTTTTTTTGAGTTGGAGTCTCACTTTGTCACCCAGGCTGCAGTACAGTGGCACGCTCATGGCCACCTTGACCTGCTGGGCTCAGGCAATCTTTCTGCCTCAGGCTTTCAAGTCACTGGAAACACAGGCATGTACCACCACTCCCAGCTAATTTTTTGATTTATTGTAGAGAAAATGTCTTGCTATGTTGCCCAGGCTGGTCTCGAACCCCTGAGCTCAGGCGATCCTCTAGCCTCTATCTCCCAAAGTGATGGGATTACAGGCATGAGCCACTGTGCCCGGCTAGGAAATTCTTTCAATGCAGGGGTTAGATAAATATTTACCTACATTTCCTTATGGTTTTCAGATATTATAATTTTAATATGTCTGGAGTTTATTTTATTTTATGATGCAATATGAGGATTTTGATGTTTCCTACCACCAAGAGAGCCTATTTTTTCTAAACTCACACTTGAATAATTTATTTCTTACTGACTTACAATATCTCCTTCATTAACTATGAGACTCTTATTAACGTGTAGATTTTAGAAACTATAAGGTGAAAATAATAATCTGTTACTGACCACTCGGGGTTGTCATGAAGATATAAAGAGATAAAGTTTTGTGAAATGGTTTCTTGGCCAGGCTCGGCGGCTCAGACTGTAATCCCAGCTCTTTGGGAGGCTGTAGTGAGTGGATTGCCTGAACCCACGGGTTCAAGACCCGCCCGGGCAACTTGGCAAGACCTCGTCTTTACAATAAATCAAAAATTAGCTGGGCGTGGCCACACGTGCCTGTAGTTCCAGGTGCTTGGAAGGCTGAGGCAGAAGGGTCGCCGGAGCCCAGCAGGTCGAGGCTGCGGTGGCCGGGAGCGGCCACTGCACTCCAGTCTGGGCGACAGAGTGAGACTCCGACTCAAAAAAAAAAGAAAGAAATGGTTTCTCAAACTCTGAAACATTCCACAAATGTTTTGGTGGCTATTAAAATGTAAGAAAGAGAAAGAAAAGAGAAAGTGGATGCAAAGATACCATTCTTCTACAGAAAATGTGCCTAATTATAGGCAGTCAGGTTCGACAATTTTGGATCTGAGCTACTGTGAGGGTATACAGCCCTTTCCCTTTTTCTAATTCATAATTAAGTCTCTCTCTGCTCATATTTACATCTTGCTAAAGGTAAGAGAAGAAAAGATAGACTGTTTCTCCCCAAGTCTTATGAAAAGCAGGGGAGTGGCCAGGCTCGGTGGCTCAGCCTGTAATCCCAGCACTTTGGGAGACCGAGGCAAGAGGATTGCCTGAACTCACGGGTTGGAGATCAGCCCGGGCAACTTGACGAGACCTCATCTCTACAATAAAATAAAATAAAATAAAATAAAATAAAATAAAATAGCCAGGCGTGAACTATAGCGCGACCTATAGTTCCAGCTACTTGGAAAGCTAAGGTGGAAGGATTGCCAGAGCCCAGCAGGTCAGCTCTAGGGTGGCCATGAACATGTCACTGCATTCCAACCTGGGCAACGGAGTGAGACTCCAACTCAAAAAAAAAAAAAAATGATGGGGAGTGAACTGGCTTTTTTGGGAGATAGCTGGGAGTGAGTGGAAGATTACAGCACAAGAAAAAATTAACAGCAGAAATTAAATTTAGGCATTGTCTAGAGATTTCACTTCTCTCTTATCGTCCTTGTCCCTCAGGTGTCCAGACCAGATCTGGCTATATTCAACAGTTCAGTTGACTATACAAGGATTGACTGAGATCTGTCAGGAGCACTGGGTTTGGTGAGAGAGACAGTGAAACAGAACAGACTGCTGTGTGTTCAAAGAGCGAAGACGGCACCCCTGGACAAGTTAAGTAGACTTAGCAGAAGATGGCTAGGGGCCCAGTTGGGGACACAGAAGGGCGCATGTGAGTAATGAGTGTTCCAGGTGATAGGAGATAGAAAACAAAATACAACAATAAATATATGACACTTTGTGGGGGGACCAGTTTCGAAAAGAAAATGAAGAAATGACAGCACAAGATAGGTTCAGATTAAAAACAAAGATGGCCTAAAACCAAATCTAGGCTTGTTTTCCTGGGACCTGAATGAGGTTACCCTGAGAAATCATTCCCACTGGAGGCAGAGGCCTCAACAAGCCAGAGGTTATTGCTAGTGTGGAGAACTGGTGATGGCAGATTTGCTTTTCCATCCCGAAGGTTCCTATAAGCCAGAAGTTAGGGGACAGAATGGGCCTGGGCTGAGATGGTAAGGAAGGAGAGAGGAGGAGTCTTGGAAAAAAGGTCAGATGTTTCTGCAGCATTTTATTTCATCACACAGACTATTAAATGAAGTGGTTCTCTAGAGATGGCATGTTCCAAATGTTTGATTGGATCGGGGCTGGTACACTCCTAACTTGATCTGGTATTTTTTTGGAATATTTGTCTCATTTGGGTTTCCATTCAGGGCATCTCATAAACGGAAAATCACTTGTAGTCTACTTTCTTGGGGATGTGACCACGTCCAGCCGCCGTAATGTCAACCTCAGTTCTAGTGCTCACAATCTTCTGTCTCCCAGCTTTTCTTCTTCCATTTCAAAGCAAAACAGAGTCATGTTGCTCAGTATTCAGAAAGCTATGAGTCTAGACAAGGGATTATTAAGTGGTTTTTTTTTTTCCTTTTCACGGAGGGCAACAGTAAAAGGTCTAGTATCCACTCCATATAGCCCTGGGTAATTTTTTTTTTCTGTCATCTTTAAGCATGATGCACAATGTGTGACTATGGCCCGCAACTGAGGCCTAATTACGATTCTCCAGTGAGCGCGCTGCCTTTTGGAGGAAGTCTTAATCGAGCACTTAAGCAGTAATGCCTCTGAGCACGCCACTGTGGATCTGGGGGAGAGCTTTGATCCCTGCACCAGGAAAAGCCGACGCCCACGCTGCTCCCACAAGCACTTTTATCACCAAGTTATTAGACCATTATGGTCTACAATTGTCTTTTACCGCCTTTGGTTTTTTTCTGTTGTCAGATGTGAGGAAAGTGATGTGTAATATGATCCAAAATGCTCTTGTTTGTTTTAATCTACTGTTTTAATATGTGATGGCTTCCTGCCATTACCCTTCTCTGGCAGGGCCCGAGGGCCCCTGGGAGACAACGGGAGCTTGGAACGTGCTGGCACTTTGGGGCTTTGGCGCAAAAGTGTGGGCATGTGCGCTCCTGCCATGAGATGACTTAGCGCTGAGGCCTTGGAGGTCACTGGAGAAGAGAGCGACCTGGGGGATAGACAAGTGGGACTTCCAAGCTGTGAATTCCGTCGGGTACTTGTGCACATTTGGGGTCCAAAGCCTTCTTCTAATTTTTTGATTTCTATTTTTTTGTAGACACGAGGTTTCACTATGTTGTCCAGGCTGGTCTCGAGCTCCTGGTTTCAAACAATCCTCCCATCCGGTCTCCCAAAGTGCTGAGATTACAGGTGTGAGCCACTGCCGCCAGCCTTTCCTGGTATATTAACATAGGCAGCGGCTCCTCTTCCATCACATGAGAAACTTCTGAAGATTAGGGACCAGTGAGCTGTGGAAGGCAATGAGCAGAGCTATCTTTGCTTTAAAATTTGTTTTGAGGGCCGGGCTCAGTGGCTCAGCCTGTAATTCCAGCACTTTGGGAGGCTGAGGCACGTGGATTGCCTGAGTCCACGGGTTCGAGACCCGCCAGGGCAACTTGGAGAGACCTCATCTCTACAAAAAAAAAAAAAACTAGCCGGGTGTGGTAGCGCACGCCTGTAATTCCAGCTACTTAGGAAGGCTGAGGCAGAAGAATCGCAGGAGCCCAGCAGACTGAGGCTGCGGTGGCTGGGAGCGTGCCACTGCACTCCAGTCTGGGTGACAGAGTGAGACTCCAACTCAAAAAAAAAAGTTTGTTTTGATTGACACATAATAATTGGACATATTTGTGGGGTACCTAATGGTGTAGTAATGCATACAATGTACAGTGATTAGCATATCTTTGCTTTTGTGGTCGTCACCAAAGTCATTCTGGAAAGTTCTCTGGGAGACATGGCAGAGCCTGGTCCATATCACATACCAGTGGAATGCCGGCAGGGAGGTTATCATTCCTGTTGGCTTTCAGTCACAAAGCAGTCGGACCCTTGGCATGAAACACCTGCCTCCTGCCTCATGTTTAATCAACCATTTAATCAACTTGTATTTATTGAATGCTGAGTACCTGTTAGCTCAGTCCCAGGAGGCATGCAGGCAGAATGTTTATGTCCTCTTTACAGGTGCAGCAACTGAGGCTCTGAGTGTCAGGGGACCATCGTCAGAACTGAGAATGACTACAGGACAAGAATCCACTTCTTTTCCCCATTAGGCCAGTGCTTTCCTACTATGTTATAGATGACAAACTACAGAAAAACCCTCAATTCCACCAAACCACCAGGGAGAAGGAAAGAAATCGTAGTTGGTCACACTTCTATAAATCCCATTACAATGTTTCAATGTCAGAGTCGTGGAGAGGAAAATTAGAGTGTTGATCATTTGTCAGCATGAAAACTGTGCATTGGCCACAGGTAAAAATAGAAAGTCCACCATGCAAATAAAATTCAAAAGTCAAATCTTTGTTTGTTATCTTATAGGCAACAAGGGCCTTAGGGGAGGAGGAATACTGACCTGAAGATAA
This sequence comes from Carlito syrichta, assembly GCF_000164805.1. Taxonomy (NCBI): domain Eukaryota; kingdom Metazoa; phylum Chordata; class Mammalia; order Primates; family Tarsiidae; genus Carlito; species Carlito syrichta. The sequence goes on from NW_007253307.1 coordinate 823,190, forward strand.
TTGGCCTAAGAGGGAAAAGCAAGGCAAAACAGAACAAAAGACTGCTAGCAAAAAGAATCTCCAGAAAACAAAAAAATAATTACTGAAAATTAAAGATATCATTGCCAAAATAAAAAGGAATTGATAAAATGGCTGAAGATAAATTTGATAAAATCTCTCGGAGCACAGAGCAAAATGGTGCAAAGATGAGAAGGATGACATTGAAATGAAGAGACAAAATACCAGCCGAAGAGATCCAGCATGTAAGTGATGAGAGGTCCACAGGGAGAGAGGAAATGAGTGCATACGTTGTTGTCTGTTGTCGCGGTGTGAGTTTAACAGTGAAAGACGTAAGCCTTAAAATTCAAAGAGCGTCCTGATTTCTCAGCAGGAGAATGAAAAAAGAAAAAAGACCTGTGTCTTTAGGTGAAGCAATACACCCCAAAGATAAAGAGACGATTCCAGCGAGCACTGTCCCCTAGAGCAGCTTGGAGCCATATGTGGTGGCCGAGCACTTATGTGGCCTGTCCAGGCTGAGCTGTGCTGCAAGATGAAAAGACTTAGTGTGAGAAGAACAATGTGAAGTATCTAAATAATAGCTTATAAAGTGCTGGAGCATGATTTTGGATGTTTGAAAATGGGGGAAATGGGTTCAATAAAAATACACTATGTAATTAATTGCTCCTGTTTCATATTACTTTTTAAATATGACTACTAGAAAATTTTAAATTACATATGTGGCTCATGCTATTTTTCTATTGTACAGTGTTGTTATAGAAACATCTAGAGAGAGAGAGAGAGAGAGAAAGAAAGAGAAAGAGAGAGAGACAGACACACAGAGAGAGAGAGAGAGAGAGAGAGAGACAAAGATTATAACAAAAGAATTAGAATATGATAGGCTCAAAACTCTAGAGGACAGAAGACTGTAGTGTTTATACTTCTGGCAGGGGGGAGGGAAGACCTCAAATCTGGAGTTTAATATCTAACCAAATTAGCAATCAAACACAAATGTGAAATAACAGTTTTCCAGCCATGATGGATTTGAATTTAGCATCTTTATGTAGCAAACAATTATCTAGAGTCCAGAAGAGAGAGAAGCAGTTCATGGTCCAAGACAGTGTTGCTATTCTAGGTGTGAAGGAATCTTCTCACAAAAAGGAATCAAGGGGAACAATCCCACAGCAGGTCTAGAAACAATTCAAATTAGAATATGGAGCCAGACAACCCTGGAAAAAAATTATTTAAGGTAGAATGGGGACCTGTTAATAGGCAGAATAAGTAAGAAGTTGGGGAATATCAGTCCTGTGGCAAAGAATACAGGTTATTATTATTATTATTATTATTATTATTATTATTATTTTCTCTTCTCATCAGATGAAAAGAGTCACAAATTGAAATTCCAAGAAAAAAATGTGAAATCTGGAGAAGGAAGTTTTGGTTCAAGCACAAACCAGAAAAAGTGGCCTGATTTTGAGCAACTGATGGAATGTAAGAAAAGATAATTTATTTGACATTATCTTGGGGATGTTCTTTGAGAGAATCAGCTAGGGATATATGATCATATTTCTTCTTCTATGGATCTGATCACACTATTTCTATATGGACAAATAGTTATATAATCATATTTACATAATTATAATTAAATGATCACTAGCTTCACTTTTTATAATCAAAACAGAAGATGTAATTATTTTTATAGGCTGGAATGTGCATGTGACTATTGTTACCTATAGGTAACACTCCAGTTGGTGGAATTCAGGTTGTGAACAGGCATGGTGAGGGGTAGGTGTAGGGTGCAACTTTCTTTGCTTTACTTTGGGTTGAGACTAGATATTTTGTAAAGAAGGTGAGTAAAACTAGAGGATTAGGTATGTTATTTAAAAGTCTAAATACAACTAATAAAAGAACTAGACACAATAACCTAACTAGTGCAACGCAGAATAAGGAGAGAAAGTTGGAAATGTTAAGTGAACTAAATTCTTCTTGTATTAAAACCGTGGAAATAACTTGATATTACCGAATGCTGGCAAGCCAAGAGATTGAAATCAAGGCATATTGCTTAGAATTATGGTGATAATTTATCAGAAGAATTTAAAAACAAAAGGTTAAGAGGGTTTCCTCCAAAGTGCGACTTGGGTGGGAGAGGCCAGATGCTTTTATTTAATACCAGTCTCTATTGTTGAAATTTTTAAAACTTATGCATATGTCATTTCATATTGTTTTTAAAAATGTATTTATAAAAAATTGATGTTAACAATAGGTGTAAAGAAAGCCCTAATTAAATAATTGTTCTTCCCGGCTGGTGACATTTGCTAGCTTGGGTCTTTAGCTGATGATATATCTCCTTGTCCTTTGGGGGTCCCCACTCTGCAGCTGAGTTCCTGTTCTTTGCATGGACTCACTCCATCATTCTAAATCAACATGTGCACTTAACAGTGCTATTTAAGCCTTAATAAATATTGTAACAGCATTCGTGGGGGATGGTATGAAGGATGGGAGCTTATATACAAGAGAGGGACTTTTCCTTGTCAGGGCCATTGTGTATGTACATGTCAAAGATTTGGACACAGAGAGGAAACACATTTTCATGGAGACTTTTGAAAACACGATGAAAAAACTTATGGAGTCCTAATTCATTTCTACGGGAATAGGAGGGAAGTCAAGGGCTCTCTAGGCTGCCCAGGGCTTGTGCTCCCAGCCCCCAGCAAATCTGCTTCCACCTGTTGGCATGTGGTCCCCGAATGTCTCAGCAACATGGACACTCAGAGGCCACAGTGTCTGGGCACTTCTCAGGGCCTTCCCAAGAGAAGTAACGTCCTATAGCTAGCATTGGGACTTGCCCTGGTTTGGGAATGGTGGTCTCCACCAGAAGCTAGGACTCCACAGTTCAAACTGGAGTCTCAGGGCCCCACTTTCCAAGAAGCCATTGAGCCTGCTGCTAACACTTGGTGAGTTCCTGGCCTCATTTCTCCTTGTTGGATAGACTCTGGCTTTCCTCTCCCATTTGCCTCCAAACCGTGCGTCCCTTCTAATTTGGGGATCCTTTCCATACAAACTCTTGACCCTTTACCTAGTTTTTGCCAAGTGGTTAGAAAAAGCATTTGGTTTCCAAAGGTAGCTGCTATGAAATATCATCAACAAACATTTGGATGTATGAATTCTAATGTGTTTGTTACAAAATCAATAGCATTCTTTGTTATTGGGTTTTTATGTTTCTTACAGTCAACTCTACTAGGCCCTATTTAGAGTTCCAAGTATCTTCTGATCATCTCTCCCTTGCTGCCTATCACAGTGAAAGTTAGCTTGAGAGCCCTCGTGTAGACTTTTTTCCTAGATGTCCCTTGTATTTTTCAGGACTCTTGTTGGTTACAAGTCACAGAAGCCCAAACCAAATTAACTTAAGCAACAAATGGAGTTGACTGGCTCTTTAGCCGAGAAAGTCAAGGTGGATATATGTTCAGTCGTGGCTGAATCCAGGGGCTCAAACAATCTTTTCAGGGATCTGTCTCTCTCACTACCTCTAGCTCCACTTTGTGTGGGAGGGAAGGAAGACGGGTTCTGGGATCATCAAGCTTGTACTTCCATGGTATGTGATAGAAAAGGAAATCAAATGATCTCTTGCTGCTCTTTGTATATTAAATTCTACAGAAGATGACTAGCTCCACTCAGGCCATGGCCCTTGAACTAGTAATCTGGATGAAGAATACGCAGTATAATAGCCATGCACCCTCTCTGCAGGCGGGAACCCTGAGTGACAGCATCACAGCACCATAGCTCAGTATCCCCTTCTTCGACCCATTTCTACACATTTAATTCTAGTATATCTGTTGAATGCCTATTGTGAGCCAAACTCCTGTGCTATGCATTGAAGATACAAAGATGAATAAGCAAAATACCTCCTTTCAAGATGTGTTCAAATACAACTGGGAAGGGAAAAGTTTGAACAATTAATTATAACCCAATGGGTGAATGCTAGGGAGAAATCTGGAAGAAATGTGAAGGGAGCTCTGGGGAGGAGACGCAGAACTGTAGGGCAGGGGAGGACATCAGAGCTGCACCGGGAATGATGAGTAGCTCTTCAATCTGTGCCTCTGCTCTGTGTTTCACTTTTTCTCATTTTTTGCCTTCTTTTTTTATTTTTATTTTTGAATTGGAGTCTCACTCTGTCACCCAGACTGGAGTGCAGTGGCCGCTCCCGGCCACCGCAGCCTCGACCTGCTGGGCTCCGACGATCCTTCCGCCTCAGCCTTCCAAGGAGCTGGAATGACAGGCATGTGCTACCACGCCCAGCTGATTTTTTGATGTATTGTAGAGATGAGGTCTCGCCAAGTTGCCCAGGCGGGTCTCGAACCCGTGGGCTCAGGCAATCCACTCACCTCGGCCTCCCAAAGCGCGGGATGACAGGCTGAGCCACCGAGTCCAGCTCTTGCCTTCCTTTGAGTTGTTTACTGTTCTCACTCTATTTTTTTCTTCTTCTTAGTTAAGAAGTTCTACATTCTTCTTTTCTATTCATAAGATGCTATTCTAGAAATTTAATATGCAACCTTGTGTTATCAAAGTTATCTAGTATTCATTTCTGGCTTTGCCCCACTCCTGAAGGATTATGTAGTGGGCACTGTAGTTGAAAGGTTGTTTACAGAAATACTTATGACCTTATAGCGTGCTATCTTTTCCCAGAGAGATATTTGTTTATTTCTGTCACACTCCTCAGGGATGCCAGCAGCTGGGGCAACAAACATGATGCACATTCAAGACTAAACAGATGACCAAGCAAGGACTGTTTTACTTCCAGCTACCTATATGCCTGTGGTACAGATGTTAAGCAGCCCAGCTATGGGGAGGGAGGGTCCCTCAGAGGCTATCTTTTGTCCCCTCAGCTTTTCTTTTCTTTTTTTTTTAGTTGGGGGGTCTCACTCCATCATCCAGGTGCGATCATGGCTCACCGCAACCCTAAACTCCTGAGCTTAAGTGATCCTCTTGCCTCAGCCTTTCAGGTAGCTGGGGACTACAGGCGTGCACCACCAAGCCTGGCTAATTTTTAAAAAATTTTTTGTAGAGATGAGGTCTTCCGTGCTGCCCAGGCTGTTTTTGAACTCCTGAGCTAAAAAATCTTCTTCCTTAGGCCTTCCAAAGTGCTGGGATTACAGGCATGAGCCACCGTGCCTGGCCCCCTCAGTTTTTGAAAGACTGTCAAAAGCACAGTTCAGCAGCTCAAACAGTCTCTTCCACAACAGCAAATGTTTCCAGGGCAAGAGCTGCCTCAAGGGATATGTTTCCCCTCTCCGGGTACCAGGTCCCTTCCATGTTTCGATTGGTAGTTCTTCACCATCTTATTAGGTCACTGATGTCTTTAATGAAATATTTTTGTATTTCATCCAGATTTCCTAATTAATTCCTGAAGAAGGATTCATCGGAACTAACTAGTCGGCCTTTAAAGATAGCAAGTGCCTGTAATCCCGCGCCTTGGGAGGCCGAGGTGAGTGGATTGCCTGAGCCCGCGGGTTCGAGACCCGCCTGGGCAACTTGGCGAGACCTCATCTCTACAATAAATCAAAAATCAGCCAGGTGTGGTAGCGCACGCCTGTAGTTCCAGCTACTTGGAAGGCTGAGGCGGAAGGATCGCCGGCACCCAGCAGGTCGAGGCTGCGGTGGCTGGGAGCGGCCACTGCACTCCAGTCTGGGCGACAGAGTGAGACTTCAAATCAAAATAAATAAATAAATAAAGGTAGCAAGTACCTCCATAGATGGATAAGACAGGAACGAATACTCTAGGCAGTGGGCAAAGCGTGAACAAATACACGGAACTGGGAAAGCACATGGGGGTGTTTGAGGAAAAGCAAGTGGCGACATGTGGCTGGAGTGTCAGATGCAAGAGGGAGAAAGGACAGGAGGCTGGGAGGCAGGAAAAGATCACATTAGAAGGTTGTGGATTTTTTTCAGTAATTGGATGCCAGTTCCGATTTCCATGAGGGTATTTCCTTCCTTTTCTAAGGTTCTTATGGTTTGAGGTTTTACATTTAGGTCTCTGATCCATTTGGAGTTAACCTTTGTGCATGGGGATAGATAGGGGTCCTGTTTCAATCTTCTGCATGTGGTCAGCCAGTTTTCCCAGCACCATTTACTGAATAGGTTCTCCTCTCCCCACTGGTAGGTGGTGGGGGCTTTGTCGAAGATAAGTCAGTTGAGAAATTGAGGTTTTGCTTCTGGAATCTCAATTCTGTTCCATTGTTCTATATGCCTGTTCCTGTACCAATACCAAGCTGTTTTGATGATTGTAGCTTTATAGTAAAGTTTGAAGTCTGGTAATGTGATACCAGTGCTTTGTTTTTTTTGCTGAGGATTGTTCTGGCTATTCTTGGACGTTTGTGTTTCCATATGAATTCCTGAGTTGTTTTTTCTAGGTCTGAGAAGAATGTTGCTGGTAATTTGATGGCATTGCATTGAATTTGTAGATTGCCTTAGGTAAGATGGACATCTTCACAATGTTGATTCCTCCAATCCATGAGCATGGGATATTTTTCCACTTGTTTGTGTCATCTTTGATTTTTTTGAGGAGTGATTTGTAATTTTCATTGTAAAGGTCTTTCACGTCTCTGGTTAGGAAGATGCCAAGGTATTTCAATTTTTTTTGTGGCTATTGTGAATGGAATTGTGTTTTTTATTTGGGTTTCTGTTTGTTTATTATTGGTGTAGAGAAATGCGATTGTCTTTTGTACATTTATTTTGTATCCTGAGGGTGTGGTGAAAAGGGAACACTTCTACACTGTTGATGGGAGTGTAAACTAGTGCAGCCTTTGTGGAAAGCAGTGTGGTGATTCCTAAAAGCTCTAAAAATCGACCTTCCATATGACCCCGTAATCCCCCTACTGGGAATATACCCTGAAGAACTCAAATCACTCTATAAAAAAGATACCTGCACACGTATGTTTATCGCAGCATTGTTCACAATAGCAAGAACCTGGAAACAACCATGCTGCCCATCAAAAGAGGACTGGATTAAAAAAATGTGGTACATATACACGATGTAATACTACGCAGCCATAAAAAAGAACAAAATCATAAATTTCGCAGCAACCTGGATGGAACTAGAGTCTCTAATACTGAGTGACCTCTCACAGAAACAAAGATCCGAGTATCACATGTTCTCACTCATATAATGGACCTTGAACATCCAATGTAATACTATAAGAAAATGACTGACGGTACTGGGAAACTATGGGGGGGAGGGAGATGGGATTAACAGTAGCAAATATCTGTCTGGGGATGGGGAAACACCTCTTATCAACAGGGTGCCTGAATGAAACGTAATTGTATACCTAACCCTTAACTGTACCTCACAAAACCATAATAAAAAATATTTAAAAAACCCCAAAAAACCAAAGCACAATAAAACATGGAACAAAATAAAAAAAAAAAAAAAAAAAGAAGGCTGTGGATGTCAGCTTACTTAGGCTCTCTCCTGGTGCCGGCTGAGGAGACTGAAGGTTTTCAGAGCAAGGGAATGGTATCAGATATCAGATCGAGGCTTTGGCATTTTCACTTTAGCTGTGGCATCCACAATTTTGGGGGGAAGGGAAGGAAGATGAGCAAAGAAGAAGACCCATTAGGAGACGACTGTTCTAGTATTCGGGTGGATGGGATGGCAGTGGATGGAATCAGAGAAAATCTTGGAGGCAGAAGCCACGAGACTGTTGGCTTCTCTAAAATTCCTCACTGAGCTTTATAAGCTGTAGTGCAGTCATTGTCAATTTCTGTTCTAGAAAAAGAGCAGGTGGGTAAATGTGTCAATTTACCTAATCAAATCATCCCAGCACCTTGAATGACCAGCAAGTCCGTTCATTGGAGTTCTAAGATTCGCAGATAAGAAAGTAACCACAGGATACAGAGAGGGCAAGGGGCATACATGTACTTGGTTATACATTCCTTGACTTATGCTAATCTCTGGTCAGTATAAAACCTCCCCTGCTGTGACAAAGCTTTCAATTTTGAGGGACCAATGAAGTCCAAGAAAAGTGAGTTTAGAGTTCTGTGATGGGAGCAGTCACCAAGCTCAGACAGGTAGAGCAAAAATCAGTTGGAAGATTCGCTGTCATGACTGAGGCCTAGAAACGACAGCTGACTCACCTTGACTCTAGACAGAATCATCTTTACTTGACTCCCAACTTTCCCTGCTACTTTTGTTCTTCTCAACCCAGGTCCGAGGAGGCATCATTCGGCGAAGTAATTTTAAAACATAACTTTAATGTTCTTGAGAAGCTGTTTGTACCTGATGGCAAGAGCTGCAGATAACATGACATCATCAGTGACCAATAATGTGGCCATTGATGCAGTTTCTGGATTAGGGCACTGTGGCATGTGCAGAGAGGGAAGGCCATCTTGGGAATTCTCCTCTCGGAATGGCCTTTTAAAAGCCTATAGCCTGGCCAAGCATGGTGGCTCCTGCCTGTAACCCCAGCATTTTGGGAGGCCAAAGTGGGTAGATTGCTTGAGCCTGAGAGTTTGAGACCAGCCTGGACAACATAGTGAAATCTCATCTCCACAAAAAAATTTAAAAAAAAATAGCCAGGCATGGTGGTGCATACTTGTAGTCCCAGCTACTTGGGATGCTGAGGTGGAAGGATCATCTGAGCCCATGAGGTCGAGGCTGCCTTGAGCCGTGATCATCGTGAACATGCCATAGCACTCTAGCCTGGGTGACAGAGTGAAACCTCGACACACACAAAAAAGCCTGTTGTGATTTGGGGCATGTTACATAAACTCTTTGTGAGCTGTCTGTGGGCTGGAATAAAATTCAGTGCTTGTTTCTTTATTTTTTAAGTTTTTTTTAAATGTAGTTTTTTTTTTTTTGAGTCAGTCTCACTCTGACACCCAGGCCTGGAGTGCAGTAGCACACTCATGGCTACTGCAGTCTCGACCTGCTGGGCTCATCCTTCTGCCTCAGCCTTCCAAGTGGCTGGAACCACAGGCGTGCACCACCACGCTTAGCTAATTTTTCTTGCTATATTGTAGAGACAAGGTCTCACTAAGTTGCCCAGGCTGGTCTCGAGCCCCTGAGCTCAGGCAATCCTCTTCCCTCGGCCTCCCAAGTGCTGGAATTACAGGCTTGAGCCACTGCCAGTGCTTGTTTCTAAGCAACTCACAGTGCAGCAAAAGAGATGATAGTCAACGGGCAGGTCTCTGGTTGGTAGGAACACAGGACATCACAGAAGGGCACAGGAGGGCCCTCCAGTCCAGACACGGGTCTTAAGAGGCAAGTAGGAGTTCTTTAGTCAAACAGATATTCCAGGAAGAAGGAAGAGGCTGTATAACAGGCTATGGGCAAAAAGTGGATGGAACCTGTATGTGGCTGTCTAAGATGGGGCTCTAGGTTGGGAGGTTGGATAGTAAGAAGTGAGGTTTGAGAGGTGGACAGATTCTAGATCAAGAAAAACCTTGAAAAACTTTGAACTTCAACCCAACATTGGAGAATCATTGAAATCATTTAAGTAAGCAATAACAAAATCAGGTGAATGACTTAGAGAAAGTAATGATCTGGCTACAAGTAGGTCATGGATTGAAGAGTGACTGCTAGCATCTTTCAAGATGCGATAAGAAAATAATGGATGTGAAGCCTTGGGTCAATGCAGGGACAGTGGCACAGAGAAGGGAGCAGATCTGAGAGAAATCGAGCTGGTGACACTGTCACCAATGAGGTCAAGAGATGAGAGATAAAGAAAAGCCATGGATAACTTCCAGTTTCTGGATTAGGCAACTGAGTGGCATGTGCTCTTCACTAGGATTAAGAAGACAGATCGGGCTGACAGTGGAAGAAAATAACTCGTTGAATTTTAAGTAAGGTTTCAGATATCTAATAGGCAATTAGACACATTCCTATGAAGCCCAAGAGAAAAATTAGGGCTATAGATAAAGATCTATGTGTCATCAGCATAGGGGTGAGATCAGCCAGAAGATTCTTTGAGAAGACAGAACACTAGTGTTTGCATTGACAAGTCGAAGGAACAGGAACACTCAGAAGAGACCGAGCAGGAGGGGTCAAAGGTACAGAAAGCATAGGAGGGGAAGGTGTCTGGGGAGCCCAAGGAGGGGGGTGTTTCAGAAAGACAGGAGTGGTCAACGGTATGTAGTGCTGTCTACAGGAACAGTAAGTTACGGATTGGAAGGGTTCACTAAGTTTCCAAAGTAGGAGGTGTTTAGATTTCTTGACAGGACTATTTTTAGGAGGGCGTTCCACATGGACTCAGATTACAAAGGGTTAAGGAGTGAATGGTGGTTGAGGCAGTAGTGACTGGGAGAGGAAATGATTGTCTGTAGTATCATTCTTTGTAAGGGAAGAGAGAAGGGTTGGTGATACTAGAAAGAGATCTGGGGTAGGTAGAGAAAGTTGGGTTTTAAGAAAGGAGAATGGGCTGGGCTTGGTGGCTCAGCCTGTCATCCCAGCACTTTGGGAGGCCGAGGTGAGTGGATTGTCTGAACCTGTGGGTTCAAGACCAGCCCGGGCACCTTGGGGAGACCTCATTTCTACAATAAATCAAAAATTTGCTGGGCGTGGTAGCGCATGTCTGTAGCTCTGGCTACTTGGAAGGCTGAGGCAGAAGGATCTCCAGATCCTAGCAGATCAAAGCTGGGGTGGCCATGAGTGTGCCACTGCACTCCAGGCTGGGAGATGGAGTGAGACACCAGAAACAAAAAAGAAAGAAAGAAAGAAAGAAAGAAAGAAAGAAAGGAGAATAGAGACAGACATGTGGAAGATAAGACAAAAGACAGAGGCCTACCAAAGGAGGCAGGACCCAGAGGAGAAAGGAGCCACACCTAGAGTCCCAGGGCCTAGGCTTAGACAGGAGGGCAGCTCTTTCCTGAGATGAAGCCGTAGAACAGAAGAATGGAAGCAAAGACAGGTAAGTTTGGAGAATGACAATTCGTCGACAGCATTCTTACAGCATAGAGGGAAGATGAGAATGCGGGTGGGTGTGGAAGTGCAGTGAGCTTAAAGAGTAAAAACTACTTGTAGTATCTGAGCATGGAGCAGGAGGTGGGCGGACTCTAAGCACAGTGGAGTTATGCCATGGTGAGGGCTGCTGACTTTACTGGCCTTCAGTCTGTGTTGGCACCAAAGGGCTCTACTTTGTGGTTTTCTTCTTGAGTCTGAGGATCTGGGTGTGGAACAGAGGAGGCAGAAAGTGGGGTGAATTCCAGGCTGGGGTGTTTTCAGGTGTGTGGACTAGGAGCCCATAGAAGCAAAGGAGTTAAATAGCTTAGCAAGAGTGTCGCTGGAGAGTAAGTTCAGTGCTTTACGTTGGATAGAAATCAAGATGGCAGGAGGTTGAAGGATTGAATGGAGTAGGTTGGAAAAAACTCCTTTGAGAATAGATATTATTTTTGATTATAATTTAAAATCATTTCTAGTTAAATCTTTTAAAGAAGTGGATGATCAAACAGGAAGCTACACTATTAAAAGTGACCACAAAAACCAAGCTCTAACATTGACATGGAGAAGTTGGTTTTCTTTTGTGACGGTTGCACTAACATGGAGTTAGTCTTGTGAAAGATCTGTTAATTGTGTCTTTCATGACTTGTCATTGGATGGCTCATAATTGTAACAAAGGTACACATTTTGAGTCACGCAGCACCATTGGAATGAGGGTTTTGTCCCTCAGGTTGACTACTCCAGATATGTAAGTCCTAGAGTGTTTGTTTCAAACACATTCACATTTCCTCATTGTGTTATTTAACCATATTATATGTGTACCTTGACTCCCAATAGGATTATGAGCTTCTGAAAGGAAGTGGATTATCTTGAACTTTTTGTGTGCTTTTGGTTGTTCATAGAGATGCTGAGCCCAAATGAAAATGATCGTAATTATTTGTGAAAGGAATAAGGAGACAATGGACTTGTCTTGAGGATAAATAGACAGTAAATGCTGTGCTGTCTGGACTTTTCCCAACAGGAAAGCTCTGGAAGTGGGCATTTTTGATACTCTCGATTGCAAATCATTGAATGCAATCATTGAAATTCAACTGCAGTGCCAGCACATTTGAAAGAGGTCTGATGAAAATGCAAAGTCTATGCTGTCTCCAATGACTTCGGCTAAGTAAAATAAGCCTAGAGGGGAAAATAAACCTTTCTCTAAAGCTTCACACAGGGAGAAAGTTTCCAAAGTTTTTGAGAAATGACTCGTATCTCCAAAATGGAGTAGGAGTGGGAATGTGAGAAGCCAAAGGTAACTGCCGTGAAAAATAACGGGGCAGCTGGGAAGCACAGGTTACCTTAATCAGGCTTGCAGAGGGAGTGCTAGAAATGCAAATCTAAAGCTGCCTCTGGATCCCCTGGCTAGGTAGAAACATCTAGAGGCAGAATCAATTTTTCACTGTTCGATGATGACTGCATTTTTTTGTCGGTTGAAAGCACAGGGTTAGGAAACTTGCAAAGTTCTCTGGAAATAACAGGTCAATGGATTGACAATCATGGTTTTGGCCATCTCAACTTCCATGGTCTCTCTCCCACCCTTCTGGCCCTGGGCACAGTTTGCAATCCCAGCTACTGATGAGCTTGTGATTTTTTTTTTTTTTTTTTT
>NW_007253307.1:835760-872458 GCF_000164805.1 Carlito syrichta
TTTTTTTTTTTTGAGTTGGAGTCTCACTCAGTCGCCCAGCCTGGAGTGCAGTGGCCGCTCGTGGCCACTTCAGCCTCGCCTGCTGGGCTCCGGCGATCCTTCCGCCTCAGCCTTCCGAGTAGCCGGAATTACAGGCATGCGCTACCACGCCCGGCTGATTTTTTGATTTATTGTAGAGATGAGGTCTCGCTGCCCAGGCGAGTCTCGAACCCGCGGGCTCAGGCCATCCACTCACCTCAGCCTCCCAAAAGTGCGGGATTACAGGCTGAGCCACCGAGCCCGGCTAGAGCTTGTGATTTTATCCTGACGTAGTAGGGAGGAGATACAGAGAGATCCAGGGTGAGTGAGGAACAGACTGGGATGGGGGCTTCCCTGGGAGCTCTCTGGGAAAAGACTGAAAACAAGAGGGAAAAGGCATCGAGGAGAAATTCCATCTGCTTCAGAATTTTGTCCAGAGCCTTCTATGACCTCACCCTCTGTGTGGATGTCGATCTGTGTGTGTGCATGTTACTGATGTGATAACTATTTTTTTTTCCTTCCTGAGTTGAGGATGAAAACATATTTAGGGAATGCGACCCCACTGCCGAGAATGGGACTTTCCTAGGAACTCTGAGACTATTGTCCACCACAACAAGAGAAGAATAGAGACAGGTTACTTTTCACAAAGAAAGGGCCGCTTCTCCTGAGTCCAAGTTTGGAGAGGCCAAGGGAGGAATGGAAGCCGGTTGCAATCTGTGTCACAGCCAATGGGTTCTTTGCTCTCCATCTGGAATCGCACTGAGTTGAAGGTTCTGAAAGGATGGGAAGCTGGGGGCAGAAAGTGGGGTGGAATAAAAGTACCCCACTCCTTAAGTGTGGGCTACATATAATGATAATGACTTCCTTCCAAAGAAGATAATATGGAAGAGGGGAGGGTAACTCTATAGTGGAGGAAACTGACCAACACTACTTCACTCAGGTGATCAAGGTCATTGTTAGCAGTAATGAGTCATGTCAATTATATACCCTTGATAGGATGTGGTGGGGTGGCCACTTTATTTGTGTGGTCCATTAACCTTAGTCTAATCATGAGAAAAACATCAGATAAATCTCAATAGAAGGACAGTCTACAAAATAACTGACCAGTACTCCTCAAAACGGTCACAATTGTCACAAATAAGGAAAGTCTGAGAAAGTGTCTCAGCCCAGGGGGACCTGAGGAAGTGTGACGCCTAAATGTAACATGGGACCCGAAAACAAGAAAAGGATATTCAGTAAAAACCAAGAAAAAAAAAAAAGAATAAAATATGGACATTACCGATTGGTTCATGAAGTGCAGCAGTGTACCATACTAGTATAAGATGCTAATAACAGTGGAAAGTGGTTATAGGTTATGTAAACTCTCAGTACTATCTTTTCAATGTTTCTGTAAATCTAAAGCTGTTCCAAAAATCAAAGCTTTCTTTAAAAATCAATGTCCATATGAAAAAATGCTCATCATCATTGGTCACTAAAGAAATGCAAATCAAAATGAGAATGAGACATGACTTTACACTCACTTAGGATGGCTATAATCAGAGTGACAGGACAGGAGCACACATTGACATAGATGTGGAGAAACCATAGCCCTCACATATTGCTGGTGGGAATGTGAGGTAGGGAAGCCACCAGGACAATTCATGGAGAAAGAATAGTCTTTTCAACAGTTGGTGCTGAGAACATATGCAAACGCCAGAACTCTACCTCACACCATGTACAAAAACTAAGGTACATCCAAGGCATACATGTGAGAGCTAAAACTATAAAACCCTTAGAAGAAAATATAGGTGCAAATCTCGATGATCTTGAGCTGGAGAATGGTTTCTTAGACGTGACGGCAAAAGCACAAACAATCAAAGAAGATGAGGCGAGCTGAGAGGAAGAAAGATGAACTGGAACTCTGAGGCTGCTGTCACCCTTGAAGTGAGCCGGAATCTACATCTGACTCTCACTGCCTCTGACTCGTCCCCCGGCCGTGATGCTGGGGCTGCAGAAGAAGCCGGCACCCTTCACGGAGCGGCTGACACCATCCCAGGATTCGGAACGGCTGAGGAAGGGGCAGAGGCAGAAGCTGCAGAGGGGCTGCCGTCCCACACCTGGTGATAGTGTGTGTGATCTGTAACAGCACCAGTGCCCGGCACTGGCTTTCCCAGCATTAAAAACAAACAAACAAAAGCAAAAAAAAAAAAACCTGCCTGCTACTTTGCCTTTGATTCCCTTTTTTTAATGTCTTAAGTTTATTTACAAACATATCCAGTATGCCACGAGTCTGAGTTTGATCCATTTTTCAAAGGGAATGCACATCTCAAAGTGCTCTTCATATCCGTTAAATGAATGAACTAAAACATCCTTACTTAAGTAGTTGGTGTCTTACTATAAAGAAAGGTGCAGCAAACCCAGACCCAAAGTACAAGGTCATCATTGCTAGCAACTGCCACTTGTTTTCTACTGAAAATGACAGATTCTTCCCCGGGCCCTCCTTGTAGTGGCTCCTGCGCACCACAGAGGTCGTGAACTTCCGGACGCCCTGTCCCCACATGGCGCTGCAGCAAGTCCGTGAAAGAGAAGAGACCTAAGGCAGAGAAAATGGTGGCGCCACCCCTAGTCCTCCCTTTTCACGACCTCGTTCCCTGCTTTTGATTTCTAATTGTTATGCAAGATATCTCTTATGTTCATGCTAACCCAGAATAAAGCAGGGAAGAAACTTCTGGGAAATCAAGATTTAAGCAGACATGGCTCAAGCCCACCACAGGACCATAGCACCTTCTCTTCTTCTTCTTCTTTTTTTTTTTTTTTTTGAGTTGGAGACTCATTCTGTTGCCCAGGCTGGATTGCAGTGGCACACTCACGGCCACCCCAGCGTCGACCTGCTGGGCTCCAGCGATCCTTCCGCCTCAGCCTTCCAAGTAGCCGGAACCACATGCGCAGGATACCATGCCTGGCTAATTTTTGATTTATTGTAGGGACGAGGTCAGACAATCCACTCGCCTTGGCCTCCCCAAGGGCTGGAATGACTGGCTGAGCCACCGAGCCCGGCCTCTTCTTTATAGGCTAATCTTAGACTCCGTTCCCTGCAACAATTTCATTCTCTCTCCCAACCCTTTGTTTGTTTCTTCCACAACTGCACTTAATACAACTGTCGATTATTATTCTACTTGCTCATTGTTTGACGATCCATTGTATGCCTCTGCCCTACTCATTTATAGGCTCTCTAAAGGAAAGGACTTTGTCTGTCTTATCTACTTCTGAATCTCACAATAATGATGACAATTTTGATAATAACCAGTAATAATAGCAATCATTAATATCGGTTCATATCATGTGCTAGCCCACAGTACTGGTTTATGTATATTATTTTTTGCCTTATTGAAAATCGAGTCCAGTACCTGGCAGAGAGCAGGTACTCGACCTCTGACCTAAACCCTTGGGGGCTGTTCCTTGGGATCCCTAGGCTTGAGCTCAGTTGCATAATGACCCGTGAGAGTGTATGAAAAGGGATTTCCTAGTGGCTACCCTTTTTCTGAAGTGAAAGGGGGAGAATTTACTAGAATGTAACTTGGGATTTTGCAAAAACTTCCCCCTCTTTTTTTAACCTAAAGAAGCAGTTTAGTCTAGAGAAGATTCTTCTCACCTCTGAGGACATTTGACCCTTTAAGGTAGGGCTGTAATCCCACGCCTTTGGGAGGCCGAGGTGAGTGGAATGCCTGAGCCCGCGGGTTCGAGACCCGCCTGGGCAACTTGGCGAGACCTTATTTCTACAATAAATCAAAAAAATTAGCCGGGCTCAGTGGCTCAGCCTGTAATCCCACGCCTTTGGGAGGCTGAGGTGAGTGGATTGCCTGAGCCCACGGGTTCGAGACCCGCCTGGGCAACTTGGCGAGACCTTATTTCTACAATAAATCAAAAAAATTAGCCAGGCTCAGTGGCTCAGCCTGTAATCCCGCGCCTTTGGGAGGCTGAGGTGAGTGGATTGCCTGAGCCCGCGGGTTCAAGACCCGGCTGGGCAGCGAGACCTCATCTCTATAATAAATCAAAAAATCAACCTGGCGTGGTAGTGCATGCCTGTAATTCCGGCTACTTGGAAGGCTGAGGTGGAAGGATCGCCGGAGCCCAGCAGGTCAAGGCTGTGGTGGCCGGGAGTGGCCACTGCACTCCAGTCTGGGTGACAGAGTGAGACTCCAACTAAAAATAAATAAATAAAAAATAAAGTAGGGATCCCCCAACCCCTTGGGCCATGGAACAGTAATTGGTCTGTGGCCTGTTAGGAACAGAGCCACACAACAGGAGGTGAGTGGTGGGCAAGTGGAGCTCCATCTTTTGTCAGATCAGGGACAGCATTAGATTCTCATAGGGAAGCAAGCCCTATTGTGAACTGCACACGTGAGGGAACCAGGTTGCGTGCTCCTTATGAGAATCTGATGCCCGATGATCTGAGGTGAAGCTGAGGCGTTGAATAGCAGTGAGGTTGGACTGCACAATCCTCCGCCCACCTTCCCACTCCCATGGAAAAATTGTCTTCCACGAGACTGATCTCTGGTTCCAAAAAGATTGGGGATGGCTGCTCTCAAGCACTGCCACTGGGAACATATGCTTCCCAAGGAGCTTCCTGCTGTTTGGCCAGCCCCTTTGAGATCCCTAAATGGCCTTCCCAGAGGCCCAGGCCTATCTGTCTGCCAGTCGGGCTCATGGCCCAGCACTCACAAACTCGGTAGGAATGGATGTGAGCTTCAGGACACTGGAGATGGCCAACTTTGGCATAGAATGCTCTTGAGTCTTCTTTAAAAGTTGCTTTTAAACACTCTTTGCTAATATATTGCTTGATAGGCTTCTGTTATTTGTGGTTCTATCACTTTATTGATCCCTGTGTCCTGTGGTCAAGCTGAATGACTAAGGAAGCGTGAGCAACAATACCACAAGCGTAAACCCCTCTCGGAAGAATCCAAGCTCCGTATGCTTCTGTTTCTCTAGGTTGTTCCTCTTGATTTATGCTGAAACGGTCTGTGAAAAAAAGAAATACCCTTCAAGTTGAACTTATACAAGGTAAGAAAAAAGTTCAATAACTTTTTCTGGAAGATTCCAAAATGGATGGCAGCAAATTCAGGAAGGAAGGAAATTCTCTCTGTCGTTGGATCCTGTACTTGAAACTTTTCCAGCCTAAGCATCCAGGCCATCTAAGCTACTTCCTGTGAGGAAGATGGTCTGATGGATTCATGCAGTATATGATGGTGATTTAATAAGCTCATCTTAGCAAAGGTTGTGAGTATTTTCAAGAATACCTTTTATTTATTTTTTGAGCTGGAGTCTCACTCGGTCACCCAGGCTGGAGTGCAGAGGCACACTCATGGTCATTGCAGCCTCTACCTGCTGGGCTCCAGCGATTCTTCTGCCTCAACCTTCCAAGTTGCCAGAACTACAGGCATGCGCCACCATGCTGGGCTAATTTTTTTATTTATTGTAGGGACGAGTATTGCCAAGTTGCCAGTCTAGTCTTGAGCCCATAGGTTCAGGCAATCCTCTTAACTCGGCCTCCCAAAGTGCTGGGATTATAGGCATGAACCACTGCATCTGGTCAAGAACAATTTTTAAATGAGGGACCTAGGAATCCTCATGGTATGCTGGTGTGAGTGTGGAATGAGTACCCTTTCTAGAGAGGCATCTGTCAATACTTGGTCAAGTTCACTATACACCTGCCTTCTGTCCAGCAATTCCACTCCTGGTACTTATCCCACAGATGTTCTCACACAGAACCATACAGGAATGTGCACGGGATAGTCTCTGCAGCAGAGAGTGGGAGGCAGTCTTGGGTCCCCTTTCCAGGGATGGCAGATGGGCAAAATGTGGTGATGGACTCTGTGTATTACTGTGCAGCTCTTAGCAGCAATGGATCAGAGCATACACAGTCATATAAATGGACCTTAGAAAACAGTGATGAGTAAGTACTATAAGAAACAGAGAGAGACCGGGCTCGGTGGCTCAACCTGTCATCCCAGCAGTTTGGGAGGCTGAGGCGAGTGGATGGCCTGAGTCCGCGGGTTCGAGACCAGCCCGGGCAACTTGGCGAAATCTCGTCTACAATAAATCAAAAATTAGCCGGGCATGGTAGCGTGCGCCTGTAGTTCCTGCTACTTGGAAGACTGAGGTGGAAGGATTGCTGGAGCCCAGCAGGTCGACACTGGGGTGGCCATGAGCATGTGTCTGGGCGATGGAGTGAGACTCCAACTTAGAAAGGAGTTGTCCCAGAAAGAAATGTCTACATGTCTGGGCATGGCTCAATCCCAAGTGGCTAAATGGCTCGATTGGGTCTGGAAGATGCAGCTGCTTCTCTGAGGGGGACCAGTTGCCTCATTGAGACCGTGGGCCATGGATCTACTTCCACCCATGGAGAAGCGAGGGCCTGGGGCCTCCTCTCTTTTGGTCTGCTCTGTGGGTGGAGGACAGCCTAGTCGGCTGCTCTTGCAGAAGCATCACAGACCCACTCCTGACCTCCTTTTCCTCTCTGCTGGACCCATCATAGAATGCTAAGCAAGGCCAGGCCCAGCCAAGAGGCTGCTGAGGGCAGTGGGCAAGCAGCAAGTGGGAAAGGTGGTTTTGGAAGCTGTCCATGGTTCTGACTCAACCTTCCCACGGCAGATCTTTGAGAATGCTGATATTTCACTTTGGACAACTTTTCTTGGAGAGGAATGTCTCCAGTTGTAGAGCAGCTCTGTTTAGGGGGAAATGTAGAGTAGGGGGAGATATATCAGTAAGTGTCTTAGGTTAGGCTGTCTGGGAAACAGACTCTGAAAGGCCAAGACCTGCATGCAGGAGGTTTACTGGGAAATACCCTTGACAGTAACCCCTAGCCAGGAGTGAGGAAAAGCTTGGCCTGCAGTTTCAAGGGGAGTATATTAAGAAGACTCATTTGTTACAGATCCAACCCATGTTTTCCAATTCAGCTCCACCAATAAAACAGATTTTTAAAAAAATTTTCATTTTTATGTCTTATTTCTATTAGTTCTAAACTCAGGAGGAGAAGGCAGGGGGGTTATTTATCGGTCACCTAAAAATCTAGCCAGAGAAGAAAAGGATAAAGATGATGATAAAGATGAAGATGAAGATGGGCTGGGCTCGGCAGCTCAGCCTGTCATCCCAGCACTTTGGGAGGTCGGGGCATGTGGATTGTCTGAGCCTGCGGGTTCGAGACCCACCTGGGCAACTTGGCAAGACCTCGTCTCTGCCGTGCATAAAAAAAAAAATTAGCAGGGCGTGGTAGTGCATGTCTGTAGTTCCGGCTACTTGGAAGGCTGAGGTGGGAGGATCGCCGGAGCCCAGCAGGTCCAGGCTGCGTTGGCCGGGAGCGGCCACTGCACTCCAGTCTGGGTGACAGAGTGAGACTCCAACTCAAAAAAAATAAAACAAAATAAAATAAAGATGAAGATAATGATTGCAAAATAACAAAGGCAATGATGATTTTTAGGCCATTTACAGTTCAAATGGGGTTACCCCAAAGTGCCTCTACAAAGACATATTTATTTCACTTTGTTTTTCTTTTCCTTGCTCTTGACATTTTTTTTTTTGAGTTGGGGTCTCACTCTGTCACCCACGCTGAAGTGCAGTGGCATAATCATGACTCATCACAGCCTTCACCTCCTGGGCTCAAGTGATTCTTCTCCTTCAGCCTCCTGAGTATCTGGGACTACAGGCACGTGACACCATGCTCTGATAATTTTTTTATTTTTTTGCAGAGACAGGGTCTTATATGCAACCCAGGCTGGTCTCGAACTCCTGGGGTCAAGCAATCTTCCTGCCTCGCCCTCTCAAATTGCTGGGATTACAGGTGTGAGTCATTGCGCCTGGCCAGAAGGCATATTTGTAGCCACTGGTTGGTACCGATATCAGACTCTTTCTTCACGGTTTCCTTTTGGCAGCTACCAATCTCCTTTAGAAATTCATTTTCGTGGGCACCTTGAATACACACAGCCAACAGTGAATCTTACCTGCACTTCTGTGCGCTTCTCTGTGGTTTGGGAAGTCCCAAATCACTGGTTGTCAGCTCCATGGCGCTCCATGCCTGTGTCCTGGATGGAGTTCCCCAAGAGTGAAAGGAAGACTTGAAAATGTGAGCAAGTCCTGAGCAGCCATGAACCATAGCATCACAGCTACAGATGAATTTAGCAGAGATATCGGAAGGACATTTGAACTAGTTACTATCACTTCCACCCATCTCGGCTGCTTAGCAATCAGGACTTCCTGTTGAAAGGAATAGGAGGCCCAAGCTGTGAGTACAAGTCTAAGCTATGCCACGGATTGAGAGAAACATCACACAAATAATAGCTTAGCCCTGGAGTCATCCTCCTGTGGTGTGACCCGCAGCAAGTTACGTTCTCTCTCTAGACAGCAGGTCCTTCCATTGTAATATGAAAATAATGATAGGACATGCCTTATAAGATAGTTGGGAGAAGATGAGATGAACCATTAAAAGTTAGTACAACACCTGCACATAGTAAATATCCTCACATGTAAGCTGTATAATAATATATTGGATGAAGAAGTAGATGTGGATTTAATCATATTAACACCTACACTATAGGTCACAGGGGAAAATGAGATGAATAAATGAATGGATAAAAAAGCATTTTCTAAAATGCAAGTGTAAAGTATCATTGTTGATACTGAAATTAATATGTGCTCTTCAATCTTTTCAAACATAGGATGAGGAGAAATCTGAACTTTGATGGCAAGGACCGTGACTTATTGTAACAGACCTTTGCACAGACAGTTTGGTGTTTTTCATGTGTCAGTTTAGTCAAACTTTGATCTAGGGGTGTAAATCATCCTCCTCAAGAACAGGGAGTAGGTGAGCATCATTTCAGAGTGGTCTCACTCCAGGGCAGTCACTAACAGTGCTTCAGCGACCCATATCTCCGTCCACTTTGAGCTAGTCACCCATCAGTTATCCTGAAGAATGCTACAAAGGGATTCTGGTGACTGGCAAAATTAAAGGTATTCAAGATGGGGGAGGGGGTTGGAGAAACCCTACTCTGGTCCTTTGCACATATGGAGTTAAGACTCCAGCAAAACCTTTAGCTTGCCCAATCAGGGAATGCATGGAAGGTTTGATTCCTAAAAGTTCCCATGTTCAGTCCTCAGTCTTGGAGGTTACCTGTTGTCTGATGCTGCCCAAGGACAAAAAAGCCTGCCTCCAAAATACTGCTATGTCTATCAGGAGATGGGTAGAACTCCCATTAAGACCCCAGACTTCATTGAACTTACACAGCAGGTGGGCTGTGTCATTCCATGACTGATTTGCCACATTAAACATGTAAAATAAATGTCTGTATGTGGTAATATTTGCTCTCTGACTTACTTTTTAAAAATCTGGTAGGGAGTCATGGAGATGTAGGTAACTCTTGTCCATTTCAAAACTTTTGGATGGTTACTATTATCTACTAAGAGAACCTAAGTGTTGTGCATGACCAATTTGACTTAGTCAGTTCATGACAATTTTTAAGAATAGTGACTTCTGGGCAGAAAAAGCAAGCTTATACCTCTCCTACTAGTTACGCTTCTATCATCAGGGCTCAGTGTTAAATAATAGCTTAGGACTTGTGGCACACAATGCTACAGTGCCATGACATGGCTCTCTCCTTTCACTCAAGTATTCAGGTTTAAAAGACACTTTTCATGTACTTTTAGACAGGCTTTAAGACTGATGCTCCCGGGACATGAACTAAATCTTCTGATCCAAGCCTCTGGTTTCTTTCCCAAATCAGAGCTAGAAGTACTCATGGAAGCAAGATTCAGATGTTAAGTATTAATTATCTGAAGAACATATTGTCCACCAGAGGCCAGCTACCTGGGGGCAAAAGTGTAATCTGCTCCCACGAGCCTGGATTACTTGGCCATGTGTTGAGTTGTGCTCAGTTAGATTTCGTAGTAAAAATGTAATACTTGGAAACCGTAATGAAATGAGGGAAGCATTTTTTGACTAGCTCAGTTTGGCATGATTTCCATGTCTTCTGAACTCTTGACATTTTTTTTCTTTGTTTGTGTAACTTATTTGGAATATAGCTGATATGACTCCACGTAAGAGTGACGTGGTGGTGTATGTTTTATCATTCCAACAAGAGGAAGAATGCCTCCAGGTTTCCATGGGGCAGTCCTGAGTGACCAGTTGTGCAAGATCAACTCTGATGTCTGGGGTTGAATGCCAGTTCTGCCACTTGGTCCTTATGTAGTTGTACCCTGCTCAAACCCATGTGCCCTGCATGGTTGCTGCGTAGAGCAAGAAGGAAGATTCTGGAGGGGACAGCACAGTGGCTGCCACCAATGCTGGCCACTACCATGATTAATTTTAGAAATGATTATGTTCAGTAATCACTAGGGACTGACCAATGCTTCCTCATGTTCTAGGGACCTATGCTTTATCTAGGGATTTATTTATGCTTTTTTTTTTCTTTTTGCAAATGATTTCTCCTACATCCCTAGAAATAGTCCCATTTAAGAAGTGAAGAGTTCAGGTAGCACGCAAAAGTAGGAGAACATATTTGCAAGGGTTGTTGCTGATAATTTTAAGCCCTTTGCCTAAAGGATACCTAGTACCATCAAATGGCTTTAACCAAATGCAGGATAAATGGCTTCATGTCAATGAGCTCCAAAAGCAAGGAAGCATTTTCCTCCAAGAAGCCCAACCTGTCATTCAAAGGGACCACTGAAACCATACAATTTCCCTCACTTGGGTTATCCTGATATGGCTAAACTGAGACCAGAGATCCTTATCCCTGGCATTTGCCAGCTTTAGCTGCTGGTTCACTTTCTGAGTAACCGTGATGTTCATTAGAAGCAGGGTATAACAGAGATGGAAGAGGTTCTGTTGACCATCTTGTTTCGCCTTGGCATAAGCTGAGAATGTTTATGCAATTGCTCTCTCAGACATTCCTCTCTGTCCAAAGGACCTCAAGTAAATAAAGGCATGTTATTTGGGGAAGAATGGTGCCAGTAGTGGGTAAGAGGGATTTCATCTTAGACCCAATGACCATACTACTTTGTGTGCAATATTTCCATGATTAACCCCAAAGTTGTGCTAGGCCCATTCATGTTCTTGGCATGAGCCTGAGTTAGCCCAAATTTCCTCCAACCAGAAGGACTCCATGTGTAGCTTTTCCCTCCCCAGGGCATCCCACCATCCCTGCACATGGAATGACTTGGAGAGTGTTTGCTACCACCAGGAGCTGAGACTGAGAGTTCATCTGCCAGCAGAATAAGTGTGTAAACACTCTGGTTTGTGAAATACTTTTCCAACTGTACATTCAACCTGTAGTTGAAACCTCCTCTACATGTTAGGAAATTGTAAATTGTTTTTTCGTAAAATGAGTCAGAGCTATACAGTAAAAGCATCTGAGAGAGTTGACCCAGATAAGGGTTGTGGTAGGTTTTGCAGCAGTGTTTTACAAATTTGGCTACACATTAGACTTCCCAGAAGAGCTTTAAAAAAATATGGATTGTGGATATCTATCTTACCCAAGGCAATCTACAGATTCAATGCAAATATCCATTAAACTACCAACATCATTCTTCTCAGACCTGGAAATGACAATGCAGAAGTTCACATGGAAACATAAACAACCACAAATAGCCAAAACAATCCTTAGAAAAAGAAACAAAGATGGAGGTATCACATTTCTAGACTTTAAACTTTATTATAAGGCTACAATCATCAAAACAGCCTGGTATTGGTATAAGAACAGGCATATAGGCCAATGGAACAGGATAATGATTCCAGAAGCAAAACCTCAATTTCTCAACTAACTCATTTTCAACAAAACCTTCACCAACAACCACTGGGGAGAGGAGAACCTATTCAGTAAATGGTGTTGGAAAACTGACTGACCACTTGCAAAAGAATGAAATAGAACCCTTACCTACACCAGACACAAAAACCAACTCTAAATGGATCAAAGACCTAAACATAAAATCTCATACTATAAGAATCCTAGAAGAAAATGTAGGAAACACTCTTAGGTACATTGGAGTAGATAAACAAGTATTGATCAATTCTTCAAGAGCAAATGCCATAAAAGATAAGATGGACAAGTGGGACCTCATCAAACTGAAAACCTTCTGCAAAGCCAAAGCAACCATCAAGAGAGTGGGGGAGATAGCCCACAAAATGGGAAAAAATTATTTGCCAACTGTAAATCTGACAAAGGCCTAACATCCAGGATCTACAAGGAACTCAAACATGCTGTAAGGAAAAAACAAACAAACCTATCAAAAAGTGGGCAAAAGATATGAATAGATACTTCTCAGAAGAATACATACGAGCAATCAACAGATACATGAAAAAATACTAAGCATCACTAATCATCAAAGAAATGCAAATTAAAACCACACTGAGATACCATCTACCTCCAGTCAAGATGGCCATTGTCAACAACTCAAGAAACAACAGATGCTGGGTAAGATGCAGGGAAAAGGGAATGCTTCTACACTGTTGGTGGGAGTGTAATCTAGTACAACCTCTGTGGAAAACAGATCTTTCTAAAAGATCTAAAAATTGACCTTCCATATGACCCAGCAATCCCTCTTCTGGGAATATACCCGGAGGAACTCAAATCAGTCTATAAAAAAGATACCTGTACACTCATGTTTATTGCAGCATTATTCACAATAGCAAAAACATGGAACCAACCGTGCTGCCCACTGAAAGTGAACTGGATTAAAAAAAAATGTGGTACATAAACATGATGGAATACTATGCAGCCATAACGAAGGATAAAATTATGGACTTTGCAGCAACTTAGATGAATTTAGAGTCTATAATATTCAGTGATCTAACACAGAAACAAAAAATCTGAGTACTACATGTACTCACTCATAAGCAGACCCTGAACATTTACCATACTATAAGAAAGGGATTGGTAGTAGTGGGACATTGCCATGGAAGAAAGGTGGGGCATGTAACATCAATAAAGGTATCCAATCTCAAACCAGGTGAAGTGGGGACCAAGGAGAGGCCTAAACTTTACCTATACGATGACCACTTAGGCACCTAAACCTGAATTTTGTCTCACATCTTTAAAGTAATAATAATAAAAAACCTATGGATTGTGGTAGATTGCAAAAAATGGCTGCAGCCTTTCACTTCTCTGTTGGCAATGTGCTTTTGTGACTTTTTCCATCAAGAAGTAGAGTCTCACTGGGCTTGGTGGCTCAGCCTGTAATCCCACACCTTTGGAAGGCTGAGGTGAGTGGATTGCCTGAGCCCGAGGTTCGAGACCCGCCTGGGCAGCGAGACCTCATCTCTACAGTAAATCAAAAAATCAGCTGGGCGTGGTAGCACATGCCTGTAATTTCGGCTACTTGGAAGGCTGAGGCGGAAGGATCGCCGGAGCCCAGCAGGTCGAGGCTGCGGTGGCCGGGAGCGGCCACTGCACTCCAGTCTGGGCGACAGAGTGAGACTCCAACTCAAAAAAAAAAAAACAACGAAGTAGAGTCTCTTTCTGCTCCTACTCCTGTGAGTCTGGGCTGGATTTATGGTTTCCTTCTGTTAGTAGAATGCAGCAGAAGTGATCATACCAGTTCTATGCTTAGGTCTCAAGGGGCGTTGCATGCTTCGCTTGATTTCCTGGAACTCTGCCCAGGCCAGCCTGTCAGATGAAAGATTCCAGAGTTCAATTGTCCAAACTACGGTCTTCCTAGACTAGCCAGATCCAAGTCAATGGGGAGCTGACTGTAGATGCGTGAGTGAGCCTAACCCAGACCAGAAGAACCACCCACAGTTGAGACCACCCCAAAATGACAACCAACAGACTTGTGAGCTATAAATATGACTGTTCTTTTAAGCTACTATGTTTTAGAGTGTTTTGTTATGCAGCAGATGCTAACTGATACATGCGTGTTTGAAGACCACCCCTGTTGAATTAGATTGATTGGTCTGGGATGAACCTTACTATCAGTATATTTTTAAAAACTCTCTGGGTGATTCTAATGTGCATCCAGGATTAAAAATTACTAGTCTAGATGAAGGCACTTAGTGCTTCATGGGCTGGGTTATAGGTGGGTTAGAACAATGATGAACTTAATGGAATTGCTTTGAAGCTTGGGCGTGTCTAGGTTCAGAATGAATAAATTCTGTCTGCCATAATCACTGTAGTAAAAAAAGTAAAATAAAATAAAATAAAATAAATAAAAACTCTTTAACCCATTAACTTAATAGAAAGTAATAAGCCAAGATACGATCTTTAAAAAAATACAAATTCTTCAAAAATTGGGGGGAAATTAAAAGATGGAAGAAATTTTAGATAAAACCTACTCTAATCTTAACCTTGTACAGCTGAAGAAACCAGAGCCCAGAGGGTTCAAACAACTTGCTAAAGGCATATAACTAATTTGTGGCTGAGTCTAGATTTCATATGAAGCCTCCTGACTCCAGATTGTTTTTCTGTTTTTCTTGATTCTTCCGTCAGGTGACAATAACATGATCCTTCTTTTGACTCACCACATGGGACCTCATGTAGACTACATATCTATATAATAGATCTACATTGTCTACAAAGATAAGGCTGGGTAGGTCATCTCTAAAGTTTTCATAGGTTAAGAATAAGGTAGCCCTTATGGGACATTCCTAATCTTTTGTGACTTCTAACAGGAATAAAAGGATCGTGAATTATCAAATGTGGTTACCATCCTATCAGAAGCAGAGGCTGTCATCTCACTAATTTGCAAAACTTTACTGTTCTTTATGAAACCACAATGGGAGGCTGTAGGGGAAAGAGTGCTTAATTCCTCCTATGGAAAGAGGAAGAAGGCAACAGAGCCATGGTCAATGAATTAAAGTAGTTTATTTAACATTAATTGCAGAATTTACAGCACTACCATTTAATGATAGGAATAAAAATAGAAAGAATCCAGTGTAAGCAACGTTGCAGACAAAACATCAGGGTGGGAAATGAGCAAAATTGAAAATGCAATTAACACGCAAATAAATTTTCCAAAGGACTGGGAACTTTCCAAGGCGCAAGCACCCTTTGATAATGATGTGTAGTCCTCATCTCCACCAGGATCCAGGGCAGCCACTGCACACATACCCTGTTGACCATCCCTGGAGAATCTTTCAGCACAGTCTCACTTGACATGTCTGAGATGGGGCAAAATCTGGATTATAATCTGCTTTGGAAGTGTATAGCTCAGGCTGAGAAGACAGTAAGAGTGTGGATTTGTGAGTGGGTTTTCTTTCTCAACACAGAAGGGAATGCAAATTTTAGGAGTGTGTTTTCCCTATTTTAAACATGAAGGAGCTATCAAAGGGATTGACTAAAAAGAGCAGTGGAAAGTTTCCCCCTATGATTTTCTTGGAGATAATATCGGCAAAAGCAAGAAAATAAAGCAAGAGGTGTATATGTGACTATCTGTTCTCTTTGTCCTCTTGGAATCTGGAAAGAGAACTATGAAAGATGGTTTGATTTCCACTAAAGGGCTGGGTTTCTGGAGCTGCTACTTAGAAGGCAAGTGGCAGAGCATGGTCTTTGATAGGAAGGCTCACACTCTGTGGCCATTAGTTTAATGAGTCTCTTTTCTATTTAAAAACTTTAAACAGAGCTGGGACAAATTCCTCTCTTTACCTCCTCCTTTCTTCCCTCAATATAGTCACCTTTAAATACCATCAAGCAACCAACAGATTAGAAGAAAAGGTTTCAAGCTCTGCTGGCCAGCATGTGAAATGAAAAGGTATTTTTAATACCCAAAATAAGGACAACTGTGACCAGGGCATAAAGTGAGAAAAGAAACAAGACTGACTTAGATCCTAAGAACAAAACTGAATGGAAGAAAAAAGTATTGAAATGTGTTTTCACTCACTTCAGTGGGAGGATAGTTTCTCTTATAAGAATTCACTGACCAAGAAGGAGTCTATATCACCTGTGCTACTGAAGTATTAATGTGAGTAGGAAAGGATGGAGAACTTGGCCAGGCTCTTTCTCTGTGGTCCAGGAAAACACTTTCTTTGAGACAAGCAACAGATGAAGGAAAGAACTAATTGAAATGTTGGCCAATCCCGAATTATCTTTACCTATGAAATTCTTTGGCTTCTAGACCTGGGGAGAAAAGACTTAACTGCTCTAGGGTTGAGAGAAAAAAAATAAGATTTCGTGATTAGAGATAAGGATTGAAAGAGAAACCAACACCAGGGTTATGCCCATGTCATCTCAGTCCCCGGCTTCAACCTTCAGGGGTTCTTTATCAATCTGTCAGTGTGAAGTGAGTTCTTGTTTCAGAAATTTCAGTATGCTGGGTGTTTTACCGCCTCTCATGGTAAGACGTTTGCTGCCACTACTTGGACTTGTAGAGTAGAAAGCAGCAGAGTAAAGAGAGGAAAGGATAT
The DNA here is from genome assembly GCF_000164805.1 of Carlito syrichta. NCBI lineage: Eukaryota > Metazoa > Chordata > Mammalia > Primates > Tarsiidae > Carlito > Carlito syrichta. The sequence continues at coordinate 852,139 of NW_007253307.1, forward strand.
TCTACTTTCAAGAAAGTGTCTATTAACAGTATGACTACCTATCCAATAGCTAGATAGTGTTTATATATTTAACCTTACTTCCCAAGTGGAGGTTCCCTTTCATCCATCTGTAAAAAGCTTTCCTAGACAGTAAGCTGACTCTTATGCTCAATAACAAATTGAGCTAAAGCAAAGGATATGGGGAAAAACTCCAAGTTCTACAGCGTCTTGAACAGGACTTTCAAGTAGAGATAACAATGCACTGAGGGGCGGTGGTTTTGGTTGGCACAGTAGCTAGGGTCCAGCCTGTCACCTAAGATGGATCAATGTGCATAGCCCTTTGAGATAGAAGAAAGTCATGGAGAGACAGTGGGAATTCCTTTTCCCTCTTGTGTTTTTCCGGATCAAAGAGCTGGGAATAGTTAAATGTAACTTGGAAACAAAACAATAGAAAACCCCATTCCATGCCTTTCTTTGTTTCCTAAATAACCATCTCCAAAAGTTCTAGCTGGGGTAGTTAAATGGGATACAGAGGATTGGAGGGATGGGGGCTTCTGATTTGGAAGAGCCCCCACTGGATGGAGGGAACCTGGACCCTTTGCAATTGTCGGGATGGGGGAAGATGTCTTTAGTGATGTCCCAGATGGGTCAACACAGCCTTGGCTGGGTGGAGCCTGCCTTAGGGAAAGGTGAGTGGTCGGTGGGTCAGGGAGAAGTCGAGGTTGCTATTCTCTTGCTTGCCTTTCCTGTATGAACTGGGGTCTGCCTTCATGCTGGCATGGGCTCAAGGCCAAGAAATCGCAGACTGTGTTGGCGCCCAGAGAGAGAGTGAGGGTAGAGTTTTGGCCCAGTTCTCTTTAAAGCTGATGGATGTGAAGATCTCTTCCTAGAGTCCGAACCTTCCTCCTAGCCCATGATCTGCCATTTCCCAGGCCAGGCCCACATTCCCTCACGAGAGCAGGCAGGAAAAGCAGACTAAACTGAGGTAATTCCATAGTTCTGTGTCTCCAAGGAAAAGGACATCCATTGGCACAAAGTATTGAGTAAAAACCCTTTAATAGCAAAATAACATTCATGATGTAGCTACTTCAGTTGTCTGGAAACTCAGCTTACACTCGATTCAACATATCACTTTCCACAATGTTAAAAAAAAAGGACATAGAATGGCATAACAAAATATTCCTCAAATTTCATAAGACAAGTATTCTTGGCAAATTCTCGTGAGCAGGACCCATGCACTGCCTGTGATGAAAAAGGCTGGGCACACTCGTGTCTCAAAACCCCTCTGTTTTCTTTGGATCAAAAATACACTTGAAGATTGTAGACAGTATGCTATCTGCATCAAGAGAAACAGTTTGTGGGTCTGTGGGTGTGAGGAGATTTTTTTATTGTGGAAAAACATATAAAGCTTTCTGGAAGATTAAACACGATTACAATGATTAACTGTCTTACAAAAGCCGATTTTAAAATTCTTGTATCCTTTCCCATCTTTGGCAGATTCATAGGGAAAACATAAAAGAGACTATGTTACAAAGCTTTCATTATCACAGTCTACTTTATGAGGTCAAATAAAAATATTGTTTCTTTGTATTATTAATGAGAGCGCATTCCCAATATCTTCTCATTGACAGATAATAACGAACGCTCCTCTGTCAGTGATTTCCAATATTTTGCATAGCAGACTGCTGCGTTCCCACCATTATTTCCCAAGTTTCACTCTCTTATGCAAAACAAAGTGTGTCTGGCAGTTGATTTGGCTTTATGTCAAGAGTATTGGTTTAGGAAATAGGTGTGAGACTTGAGACTGGGTCTCAGAGCCCAAATATAAGAAAGAACAAGCTTGCCCAAACCACTGCAACTGAAAAATACTTCTTGAGATACAGAGATCTTAGATAATTGGGGGATTTAAAGAAGGTGGTTTTCCTGAACTGAGTTTCAAAACTTCTTCTTACATTCCCTTTTAGAAGGTGAGTGTAATATTGTGGGTTAGGTAAAGTCAGTTAGAGTCACCTGTGACTCTAAGGAGGAAGAACCATGGTAGAGCTGCACAGGTCAAGTTTGGGGGAGTGGCCTTATATGTTTGTTGAAATCACTGGCACAGTGGTGGGGCTGTTCGGGAGAGTGGATGAAGGAGCCAGAGAAGAATTATTGATATTGATGTCATTTGAGTTTCTGCTGGGAACTGACCTGACAACAAAATACTAGAAGAAACCACACACAGTCAAAAATAGCCATTCCCAAGCAGAGATCAAAGGGGCCAGAGCTGGATAAATCTGCATCTCCACATATATGGCCAGTTAGGTCTAAGGTCATGAACATAAAGCCAAAATCACTCCTTTCAGTGGAAATGAAATATGCAGAGGCGAGGTTTTCAAACCCCTCTTAAATACAGTGACATAGCTGGGTTACGAGGACACCAATTTGTGGAATGCAAACCAGCTAACTCAAACTTGGAATAGCATTTCTCATGATAAAATCTGAACCCAATTCAATCTGACTCACTTTGCGATCCCAACAGATGTAAAGGTATTTTTGAGGCGAGACATCTCCCAATAAACCAATATTACCACGGTCTGAGGCTGAACTGTGTACATTTTCACAGTTTAATGTATACACAACTGTTCCACAACTGCTAACAAACAATAGGCGCCCATGCATAAATAAAGTCCATTGAACCAAAGGGGAAGACCTAGTTCAAAATGAAAAATGTTGCTATTAAGACCACAATGCATCACACTGCTAAATTTTTAGCCTCATGCATAAAATTATAGCACTGATTGGCAGTTGCTAATTATAATACTACACTGTTAACACAGAACAATTAATTGTTCAGACCAAGTAGCACAAATGTAGAAAATAATTATTTTTTTTTCAACAGAGCAAATGAACACAGATTGTTTCTTCAGCAAAATATGAAACTGTAAACTTTGGGCTCATTCTGCAACTTTCCCCAATCCAGAATAAATAAAATCCAAAGGGGAAGAAAAGAACATACATTTTTTTTTTTAAGCGCACCTTTTCATCTATTACAAAAGCACAACCTAAAACGTATAAAGCTTTTTTTTTCTTTTTTCTTTTTTTAAATCACAGTTACCAAAAGAAACAGTGAATAATTTATTACATACGCTATAATAACATTACTCTAAACACTATTATCTATGAGGTATATCTGAGAAAATTCGGTAAGGAATTGCGCGGTCTGCATTGCCAACATGCCCAGGTTCATAGTAAAGCTTTGGAACCGTGAAAAACTAGAAAAAAGGGAAGAATGGGGAGGCAGAGAGGAGACACAGAGAAAGAACCTTTGGTATTAGTACAAATCTTGTTCTTTGCAGGGCTGCATTGCAAAGCACCACAGTACAATAAGCCCACCAACTGACTGTATGGAGGCCCAGTTGAAGCTGAGGTATTCACAGGAAGGATTAAAAAAAGCACAGAGAGGTCCAGACTGGCTAAATCGTTGCTTTGGTTCAAGCAAGGCACTCGTCCCGTGGTTATGTCACACTTTGCAAGTGAAGCATGAGGCTGGGGGGATTGCTGAGGAGGGGTCTGCCAACGGGGGATGTTTTCTGTGTTCCGGCTGCCATCGCTCTTTCTAGATCCTCTCTCGTAGGGGCTTGGCAGTGGGAGGGTGGGGAAGGTGAAGTTGGCTTTTCAGGGAGCGCTCTGCTGCTCAATGGATTAGGTCATCTTTGTGGTGTCTCCCAGGGATGCTGAGAATTCTATTTCCCATAGGAATTTCGGAAGAAAACAAAAGCAATTTGCTCTTTGGGAGAAAGGCCTTACAGGTCTGCCTTGAGTAGGGAGAAGATAGGGCTCTGAGCTTCTTCGGACAGGAGGGAACTTTTATGTCAGGATGGTGCTTGGAAACTTCCGAAAGAGGATAACTGAGTGTTTCCTACAGCTTGTCGGTCTGTCTTGTGTGTTTCTCTACTAGCTATGCTCTGTTGATGCATGGAACTGATGAGTTAATTGGTCTTTTCCTTTCTTAGCTTCTTTGTCTAAATAGACTCTTTAAAAGCTCCAAGATGACTACATTATGTAAAATGCAAAACACAAATGCCAATACTGAGCTATATGGACTAGAGGCAGATCTTTGCATGTGTCTAAAACGCATTTAGTCAAAAGCTGAGAAAGATTCATTGACTAACATATAGATCACTTTGATGAATGGGTCTTAATAGTGATTTAATCATGTAATGGAATCAAAAGAAACTTAAAGAAGACTGATTAATTTCAGGAATAAGAAGGAAAGCGAGAAACAACCTTAAGTAGCTATTTCTTAAATTGGCATGTCCATTCCTCTGAAATTTTGGGGTCATTTCTCATTTACTATGTTTGACCCTTTAGCATCAAACCAAGTAAGGCTTAAACTTCCCTCATAAAGACAGAGTCGGTTTAGAAATGAAATGTAAACACCTATAAGTGAAAAGGAAATGTATGAAGAGCCTAAATGTCATGTGTGCAAATGGTGATCAAATTCCCTTTCCTGATAAATACTGACTTTAAAATATTCATCATAATCAAACTCAACAGGCCAGGAGTGAGCTTTCTCCTCCCACTGAATTCGAAGTTCATTTATATAACACTTTGCTTTGAAGAAGTTCAAAAGTGGTCACACTGGGTCAATATGTACCTTCCAGGGCAAAAACCCCTGCATGAGCCCTGATATTTCAAGGCAGGCCACCTTTATTAAGCGACTGATCGCACGTGACTACGCTGAGATACTAACATGACACTGAAAATGCTTGTGGCTATTTTTATGGGCTGAGAAGGTTAAATGATAAATCCCAGCCCCTGCTCATTGCCAAAGGACCACCACCTTTCTATTTATAAACGTGGGACCAGTCTCACGCAGAGGTAGTGCTGCACAATGGTTGCAGCATTGGGCAGGAGCAAGGAGGTATGTGTGGGTTTTTACCTTTAGATACTTATCTGACTTGGATGACTATTTCATCTCTCCAGGCCATAGGGGGTTGGACGACATGACTCCTAAGGTCCCTCCCAGCTCCACTATCCATGGACTAGAGTTTCTGTGGTTCAGTAACTGGAAATCTTTTCTGCTGTAGTTCCAGAGCAGGGATGGGGCCATGGCTAGGACTGAAGGCCATTTCCAACCAGTTTTCTTCACCCATTTGGAATCAGAATTTAAGGAATCCAATTACAGCAGCATCCGAACGTGCACCCTGACCATGTGGAGGGGACAGCAAACAAATGAGAGAAACACAGAAAATATCCCTTTTCCAAATTAGCAGCCACCGTCGCATAGATAATCATTTCTTTGGGGTATCTGAGCTGTGGCTGTACATACCATACGTCAGAGAGAATAGTTCAAATTAGAAAAGAGCACAAGCAAAATGCAGACCGCACAGAGAAAGAAATCTTTGGTATCTTTGGTGTCATCAACACGATTAAAATTACAAATGGAAAAAGTCAGTGAGGTAGCCTTCTTTGGTTCTCACTAGAAATAGAAAGTTTTTCCTTTTTTTTTCCTTTTTTCTGCTTTTTTTTCCATTTTCATTTTGTTGCTTTACACACACACAGAGTTCATTCTTGGAAGCAGCTAGTGTAAGGGTGTCTCTCTGTTTTGCTTATGATTTTTTTAAAATTTATTTTTCCAGTTTCTGTATAGAAGCCCCGAAATCCAGGCTGGTGAGGCAGGGTCTCGGCTTATGTTTTCTGAATGCACAGGTTCAGGCTGAATAGTCATTGCTTGTCCACACAATTTGCTCTGTTGCTCTGACAGCAAACAAACTGCAGTGCTCTCTGTTGTTTTAAATAAAAAATATAAACTATACAGTGCACCTGTCACAGATGCTGAATAAGTTAAATAAATAAGTTACAACATGAAGGCTCCAAGGGCCACAATAATTAAGAGGGGAAGTTCGCCTGGTACCAGGTGGGGCTGCGAACTTAAATTAAATAATTTAATAATTGTTACTTAGACTATTTTAAAAGTTAATTCAATAAGAAAAAAATACCCCCGGTTCTTTTCTGTAACCTGTATTTCTTCCCCGTCTGTAACAGAACGTTGCTGCTTTATAAAGCAAACTAAACTTGGAGAGTATTCTAAGTAGGATTTTGCATCTCTGATGCACCATTGGTCTAGGCTTTGATAAATAAGTACAAGGAATAAAATCAAACTAAGGAAGGATGATTAAATAACTACCCAAACCCTAAATATTGTGTACGAGAAACTAATTTAAATAAATTAATTACATTAATGGTACTTCGCTTGTTGGGTCATAACCCCAAGAGACAAGACTAAAAAAAAAAAAAAATATATATATATATATATGGGGTCTTCACTTTTTGACTGACAAATGAATAACCTCTTTTGATAGCTTAAATAAAAATAAAGCAGGAAATCATAACCTCTAAAATTTTCTCGTGTTAAAGACCATTTAGATGTGACAAGCATGAAAAATAATCACCACTCCCCCTAACTAGCGCAGCCGCTACAAGACCACGGCACTCTTGTCTCCACCCTGGAAACCAGAACCAGCTTTCTCCCCGCTGGTTGCGCTTTACTTCACTATTTTTTTCTTCTTTTTCTTTTCCTTTTTTTTTTTGGTCCTTTTTCAGGTCTTTGGATTCAGCTTTAGTTATGAGAGATCCAGAATAAAGCTATTCAACCGAAGTCATCAAGCACAGGTGTCATTCTAACACAGATGATTCAATAATGTACACATTTTCTTGAAAGTTGAGTTTATCTCGGATGTGCCCAACTGAAATTAATTCCAAACGTATAGGATGAAGATGCTGGGATACTTTTGTTCTCCCTGCACTTTGGTTTTCGATGTTACAATAAATAAGGAAAACAGTGTATATTGCAGAAGTACCACATACATGTTAAATGATGATTTAAAATTTATTTATTGTAACAGAGTACAGTATATATAGATGAGGCATGTCTGCACATACTTGTATGTACACAGTCTAGACACCTGTAGGTATTATGTGTTGCTGTAAAGACGTTTACGGGAACACATGTCAAAACCTGTATCTAAATCTGTATACATCCAAGCCAACAGACTGCATAAGCTTTAGACAAACTTATCTACCAGAGTTGATGCTATGTGAAATGCCTGCAGCTACAAATGGAGCAGAGTGGAAGACTTCCACAAAATGCACAAGCCTGTAGCAATGTGCTTTTCCGTACACACATTTTCTCCACCGAAAAGGTATTAGCTGGTTAATTCCAAACAACCTAACTCAAAAACCTGTAAGGAAAGCTGGGGCTCCAGCTGTAACTAGCTTCAGACTGTCAGAATCATCTTGGTATCTGAGGACAACGAGCCTTAACGGTCCCGTGCGAGCCCCACAACAGCCCATCAGCCTCAATTATACATTCTGTAGCTACCTATGTGAGGCTCTACATATTTTCATAATTATTTTTGTATTTTATAAGTATTCTGAACACTTCTAAAACAAATAAACAAACCCTACTCCCTCATCTTGGAAAGAAATCATTGATGGAAAACAGGCATTGAGACATCTATATTTAAAGCCAGCAATTAGCTTATGAGAAGTAGACCACCCACTGGGGGTTATCATTCTTCCTTTAGTAAAATAAATAAGTAAGGATTTTTGTGGTCTTATTTAGTAAGGATTTTTGTGGTCTTATTTTCAAACCAGATTTTCTGCTGTGTCAGAGGGAACTTGGTCTTACTAAAGGAATAAAATTATTAATCTATCCCGTTTTGCAGATAAATATCAGAAAGTTATAGGTATACCAACTCTGTCTTTTTTTTGTCTGCCATTTCCACTCATGCTTCCTGGTTAGGCAAATGAGTGTGAATCAACAAAAACAAAAATCAGCAGCAACAACAACAAAAAGTCAGCTCTACTCTATTATGGAGCTAGAGAGTTGTCTAGGTATGTGTGTCTGGGCCCTGTGATCCACCTTGACCACCCATATCATCTCTTTCTCTCCACCTTTTAAAAGAGTTCATTCTTCTTCAACAACATGGGAAACCAGTCTGTTTTTAAATTAAAAAAAAAATCTAACTATTCAACCTCCTGAAAATCCGAGTTCACTACAAAGGAATACTGTCACGACACTTTGGCAATGACAATCAAACAGATACCCCTATAATTCTCCAAAAAGTGGGAAAGTTTCCCTCAAGATCCAGATAATAATGATTTAAAAAATCAGTTTAAAGGGTACCTGCATAATGAACATTTGTATATGTAACCCTGAACTGTACCCCACATCTTTAAAATAAAAAAATTTTTACAAAAAAAATAAAAAATAGGCAAAAAAAAAAAATCAGTTTAACTTTAGCTTATTGGCACGAATAGGTGGGTGCCCAGCAGAGATAAGGTAAAATGCTTAATTATCTAAAAGATATTTATATTTGGCTTTGACATACATTGTTTGAATTAGAAAAATGTACGTATTTGTGTCTATCAGATTTACCTTAGTTTTGATTTATTTTAGCTTAAAATGAAAATTAGTTTATATTTCTTAAGTTCACAATAGCTCAGAGCCTGCAGGAGAAAAAGAGCTATAGAGACAACTCTCTCCAGATTTCTCTAGAGAAAGTGTCATGCTTCCTGGCTCAGTCTAGCTCTGTACATTTATGCATGGTACAACCTAAACACTCTTTTACATTTTGAAGAAGCTTTTAAATATCAGTGTTGAGTTTTTATTGTTGTTGCTGTTTTCCTTTAAAACAGAAATGTAGTGGCTCTGTATTCAAAAAAAAAAAAATTTCCTGAAATGAAGAAATTATGTCCCCAGTACCAAAATCACAGTGAAGCAAAGCTTGCTTATGTAGAGAAATAAAGGAAGCCATCTTTCCGCTCAATAGCTGTGAGCATTTGAATTTTTGTTGCCTCAAGAATGTGAAATTTGGTAGAGAACTGTTCCTTCACACTGTCCCTTTGGTTGCTGATGGCTGAGGGATGCCTGGAATTTTTCTTGGATTGAGGAAATGGATCTTAAACTATAACAAAGTCCAAATAGTTATTTTCTCTGCAATTATTAATTTTTTTCCAAATCCTTAAGGAAACTCACTGGGTTGAATTCCATTATCTTTCAATATAGCAAATTTTTCTTTCAGATTTCTAACAAGTTGAAATTCTGCAGGGCTTAAAATTTTGATACATAAATATATAGATACACATATATATTTGTATATGTATGTAATAATTTTTTTGAAAGCAAACACGTCTCTCTGGTATAACACTATCTGGTATCTGGAAAGGATTTATCAAAAATCCTTAGAGAAAAATTCTCATCTCTTTTTACATGGTGACATCCTCCTCTGATCATCAGAGGACTGGTTTGACAGCCTCTTTTGGTCTAGATATCTTCAGAGGATGCCAAAGACCCAAATGCTGAGATTAGTGTGTCAGAGAAGCACAAACCAAATCAAGCAGGCTCCGTTCCTCAATCCAGTCTCAAGAAGAACAAGCATTTCCATGGGCCACAAGTCACAAGAACTCAGAAATTACCCAGGTTGAAATAAATCCACACGGGAATGTTCCCCTGCTGAAATATGCTCTTTTCTTGGTCCTTTGACAAAGAACACATGAAGTCCAAGCAAAGGACAAAACGACACACGGGAAAAGGCAAGAAACCATCCCCCAGGCAGGATGAATTACAAAAATCATGGCGTGCCAGACCTCCCATGGTTCCACGGCTGCTCCCTGCCAAGGGAGACCTGTAGGATGGAAGCAAGGAGGTGGCACAAAGAACAACAATGGGGCTCTCCAGGGTCAGGATCTGGGAGTCTCCCCAAAACCTGCTTTGAAACCTTCTCTCCAGGACCGAGATACTCTCTCCCCAGGCCCACCACCAACACTGCTGTCCCACCCCAGTGCCAGCTGTGGTTGCACACAGGCTTGTCAATACGAATTGGTAATTACCACCCTGAGGAAATCTGATCAACCCATTGCAACAGGAGCTAGACTTCCCCTCTGAGAAGTCCCTTTGGTGGATCTACTCACTGGGGGGCTTCTGGAACACCCAGATGGGACAGGGCAGCTCCGGAGAATGGCTTTCTGGGCTGGCCTCACATCCCATAACGGGTGGAGCGGACCACCGACCCTTTCCAGCAGTTACTGCGGTTAAGTATCCCACTGGAGGGCCCACTCTCATGGATGTCCCTCCCTCGCCACCTTGATCAAGGCTGAGGTGTAGAATAGAGAGATGACTCTACATACAAATAAAACTCACTGACACCATGGATCCATTTATCAACAGGTTAAACGCTGACATGCTTGAACCTGACTTTAAGCCTTTCCCAGAAACTTTCATATAGATCTGAATACTCCACTTCATCCGCAGTGGCAAATGAACCCTGGAATGGCATGAGAAATGAGAAGAACTCTCAACTGAATACTTAACAAATGAAGCACTCGACAAAAACAAGACATGAATTTAGACAGCAAGAATTTGGGGTTATCACCAATGTCAACTTGATCTATATATGTATTCCTATATTATATATATCTTTCTTTAGAAATGCAACTTTACAGCTGATTTTTAAAAAGCTAATAGAAAAGTAGAAACTGGCAATTATTTTTACATGTTTCCCCCCACCCCCAAATGAAGCCCAGTTAGAATGTAGCGAGCACATGAAGACGAGGCTGTAAATTCCTCTACAAACTCTTTGGTACTGTGGCTCGGGAGAGGATGCGTCACCAAGACCCCTAGCCCTGACCCTCACTCCCCTTCCCTCCCCTGATGATGAGACTCTGAACATAGAAGGAACCAAGTCTAAGGGTTAAACAACGGACATTCAAGTGACAAGACCATTCCCTACCCTCTGCTGAGCAGAGGGAAGAGAACTGTTCGATATTCCACCATCTTAAACTTGGAGTCCATGGAAACTTTGGAGAGATTCCATGTTGGGGTAAAAAGCCACACAACAAAAATTAAAGGGAAACAATAAAATCAAATAAATGACCCTTTCCTTTGGTTGCTCAGAGAAACGTAATTGATTACCTTTATACAGATCAATGGCGCTATTAGTATTTTAGCCAGGCAAGAGGAGATAATGAACTGAAACAAAAGGTGTGAGAAATCCTCATCTTTGGTATTGTAGCTGTTGAGGTTTCTGTTGCTCTGTTCCGTGTTCTTTTGAAAATCTGCATAGGCACAAATTAAAGACAATCTTCGACTTTAAGATTACCGCATGAGCTGTCAAATGAAGCAGCAGCCACTGAGGCTCTTCCTTATGTCTACGCTTGTCTCAACCCTTTCTTTAAAATCTGCTTCCAAAAAATGTCCCAAGAGGTCAGTTTGAACACAGTGTGTTTCGCTGATTTTTGGTTGTTTTGTTTTTGATTTGTACTGGCGTGCTTCCTTCTTGGTGGTGGTGATTTCCATTGACCTACGGATTTATTTATTCATTTTAATGGGACAGTTTTATTTGTTGCAGAAGTAGGTGCAGAAAAAGTTTCTTTGGTTTCGATTAAGTAATTCATAAAAAAGTCAGTCTCAAGTGTCTGTAAAGAATCATTGCAGCGTTTGGCTTGCTTTGAACACCCCCATGGTGCCCATCTGGGGCCATTCACTGGTAAATACGCACATCGTGACCGTCGCAATCTCCCAGAGTTCTGTGGGCGCTCTTCTGCTTGCTATGGGAAGGTGACAGCCAGGAACCAGAGCCGGCGTGGCAGAGCCACTCCCTGGGTGGCTTGGCTAACATCCTTGGTGTAGCTGGTCCACTCAGCCTGATGATGCGCCAAATGCAAGAGCTGAATGCCATTTGAGTTGCAGAGGTTTTCTGATTTCTAAAAGTAATCACAGTATTTGTAGGCTAGAAAAATGGCAAGTAACAAATGTCTTTGGTTTGCAGTATTCTGCTTCTTTGGTGTGCTGTGTTTCCTCCAGATGTATTAAGCTGTTCTGCAAGAATGATTCAACAATGGAGGGGAGGGAGGGCTGGATGACAGTCATGAGTGACGATTATGGAATCTGACTGACTGATTTTTTTTCTCGCTAGAAAACACTGAGAACATCTCTACTAATGGAACGAAGTGGGGAACAGCCCAGATCACGAAGCGTGAAAATGAATTACATAGTGGTCATGACGTACAATAGGAGGAACCAGATGGCTGATAAACCAAGAAGGATATATTAATGGTCTAAAAAAACTAGATCTTTTAAAATGCTGAATCCGCTCCATGTTCCGGAACAGTTAAATTAGCCTCCTGAGTGTGTGTCTGCATATGTACAAACAGAATTTGTAGCAAACTGCAAAATGTGCTTGAAGCCATATTCTCAACAATTCCCTAATGACTTCACAATAGGCATCTTGAAAATCCAGATGCAGTGAATCCAGAACCTTCCTTGCTTCTGTTTTTCTTTGTTGTGCTTGACACTTTGAGCTCAAGTGAACCGATTTGTTTTTTGACGGATCCAAGACCATGTGAGATTTCCAGGAGGTAAAGAAAAGAAAACTGTAAACTGAATCAACTTTAAGCTTTCTAAATCATTTGATGGAAAGATGCCTGAGTTGGAAAAAACAGGTCCTTGGATTTTTTTTTTTAACTTCTGTATTTAAAACTTGTGCTCAGTAATTACCATTCTGATGTTTTTTTATGTTATGGCTGTGAACTTTGATGTACTGTGGCATAATGAGGCTAAGCACTTGGAAAACAAATGAGGTCATTCTTGTTGCTAGATTCTTCTCTTATTGTGGCATCTTGGAAGCCTAAACTCAAGAGTCTTTACACAGGCCAAATTCCCATGGCTACTCATAGGAACTCTGACTGCAAGAGGCCGACAGGACTCAAAGCGGAACTGATGACATTGTAAGCAATCCTGAGCTTGGCTGACACCACACTGGATTTGACTTGCTACAGGAAGGCCCCATTTGGGTTTCTGGAATGCTTAGCGTGCTCAGAGGACAGCGTCTGGTTCAGTGCTCAGAGGACAGCGTCTGGTTCAAAGAGATACATTTTCAGCTTGCACTTGGACTCCATAGCCATTAAAAACAAACAAACAAAAAGAACACCTGGCCTATGATTACAGCTAGAATAGAAGTTTCTTTTCAAGAGAATTGTGCTTTCGAATCACCAGTGAAGGGCCCCAGCGAAGAATCCGGTGTCTTTATCCTTTGTGTTTTCTTTGGGGATCTGTTGTCCTCGCTCGAGGTGACTTGTGCCCAACGGGAGTCTTTCCCTCACGCTTTGGTACACGTGCTGGAGGTGGACGAGGAGCCCCCTGTGCTCAGATCGTCCTGCCACTTCTCTAGGCTGCGGCGCCGGGCATTCATGAAGAAGTTGCTGACGGTCGTGAGCTCCAGGCCCAGCTGCTGGGATATGGTGATCTGCATCTCCTTCGACGGGCGTTTGTTCTCCTTGAAGATGGCGAAGAGGGTTCGGCGTTGGAGGTCAGTGAACACCAGGCGGGATTTCTTCTGGGAGTTGTTCCTGTCTTTGTTTGGTTCTTGCTCTTTGCGTTTGCATGCTTCAAGGGAGAGAGAAGAAGGAGAGGAGTCAGTGGGATCACCCGTGGAAAACATTGACAGAGTTGTACAAGGGGAGGGAAACCATTAAACTTTATTGTGCAAATTGCCCAGCTGTCAATAACCGGCCTTCCCAGTTCATTTCGGGTGATGGAGCACATCCTTTAGTGCACGGGGGAATGGGAGAACGGAGAGCACCACGGGGCTGTCTTACACAGTCTGGGGCTGAAACTGGGGCTGTTGCCTTTTCCTTTCACGCCCGCCCCCAGCATGCCCTCATACTCTTTGTCTCTGAAATCAGGTGCTGTGAAGGGAGGAAAGAAGCCCGTTCCCGGGGAAGCCTGTGAGGCAGTTCCTTTTTCATATTCACCCTTTTGAATTGTTTACAGCTGAATTGAAATTATCCTCTGTGTCAAAACTTAAAAGCGCATACTTTTCCAAAACGAAAGCTTCTCTCCATGTGACTCTAAAAACTGGTAACAGAATGAAACGAGAGATGACAGAATGGTGGTATCGCCCCAACCCAAATCCCCTTTGTCTACACTTTTGAAAAATCAAAACAACAGCAAAAAACAAGAGAGTGAAAAACTCAGAAAAAGTTGGTTTAGCCAATTCTAATTTACTGGTCTGAAGTTTGAAGCCAGAACAAAAAGACAGGGGGTGAGGGCGGAGGAAGAAGCCCGCAGTTACAGTGACAGGCCCTCAGGTTCTAGATCCATCCATCAGGATTTGCAGAGTTTCCTGGATTTAGTAGGAGGGAGTATTTGCACTTGGATTGACATGGGCTGGCAGGACGTGACCTTAGCCCACAAATTCCTAGAAGGCAATGACCAAGAGACTCCTGACAGATTCTTTTTGGAGCCGTGGACACGATGCACGTTTGGGACAATGAGGACAAATGGCTTCTTGGCTCTTTCAGGGAGTCTGTGCTCTTTGCAGATTTGGTGTCTCAGGAAAGCAACTTGTCAGGGTTAAGTAATACAGTACATACAAATCGCAATGCTGAGTCATGAGGGCACGTGTTAAAATCACTCGAAAGAAATCCCAGCTCCCCAGGGGTGTGGTCAAGCCCAACAGAGTGAAGCAGGAAAGGCTGGGATGGAACAGAAGGCCAGATGGGGCGTTCCTCTCCCAGAATCCAATTCACTGGCTATGCTGCCCCCCAGGCTGAGAATCTCTTCACACTGGACTGACGCGTGTCACCCAAGACCAGCATTCAGGGTGCTTTTCCATGCTTCTCAAAGCCCTGGTTTGTCAATTTTATCTCCTGGTCTTCAGTGGGGGCCTTTCCTATTCTTTGTATTCTGTAGGCAGCATCACAGGTAGAGGGTCTGCTACAGTGTCTGAGTGTTTGTGTTGCCCTAAAATTCCTATGTGGAAATCCCCAAGGTGGTATGAGGAGGTGAGGACCTCTGGGAGGGGAATAGGTCATAAGGGTGGAGCCCTCGTGAATGGGATAAATGACCCCATCATAGACGCCAAAATGAGATCCCTTGACCCTTCCCCCATGGGAGGGTACAGTGAGAAGGCATTATTTATGAACCAGGAATGGACCCCCAGCAGACACAGAATCTGCCAAACCTTGATCTTGGACTTCCCAGCATCCAGAACTGTGAGAAATGGATTTCTGTTGTTTATAAGCACGGATTTATGCTACTTTGTTTGTTACAGTAGCCTGAATGGACTAAGACAGGATTTAACCTGAGGATGAACATTCATAGGAAAGGTATTCTGGAAGCTGAACCTTCTGCCTCCTAACTGGTCATCCTCTGGAATCACTACTGAAACAAGTGAAATGTACTGACACTCTCAAAAGGCAGGAAAGGAAGAGCCCTCAGATGGGAACTGCTGGGCTGTGTCTGCTTTGCTAAACTCTTTCTTCCTGATTTTTCCTTCTCTCATTAAAAAAAACAACGAAAGTATTGGTACCATCTCTAACAATTAAATACACACATCCACACAAAAACAATGTTTTTTAACCTTAAGACCCATTTTCTTGGGGGGTTTGGACTTCTTGGAATGAGGGGGGCTTCCATTGCAATGGGAGCACAGATAGGAAGGGTGGAGACTGCTTACTTCGATCCTTGACTCAAGAACTCTGCACTAACCATTTTTCCTTCACTCATTCTGTGAGGACCGCGTGCTTTGTTGAATTCTGAAGATGCCTGCAGGGTTACCATATTTTTTGTCTGAGACTTACTCCCTCCCGCTCCAGCTCAAGTCTTCTGCAGCAGTGCTACTAAACCTTAAGGTACACAGGAATCATTGGGAGGCACATCCACATGCGGATTCTGATGCAGTCAGCCTGGGCCAGGCCTGAGACTCTATTTTTCTCATGAACTCCCAGGAGATGCTGA
This sequence comes from Carlito syrichta, assembly GCF_000164805.1. NCBI lineage: Eukaryota > Metazoa > Chordata > Mammalia > Primates > Tarsiidae > Carlito > Carlito syrichta. The sequence continues at coordinate 867,902 of NW_007253307.1, forward strand.
AGCTGCTGGTCCACGTGTTCCCGTTTGAGTCTGCCAGATTTCTAAAAATCTCAGAGCTTGTCACGCAATGGAAAGTTCTGGATTCAAACGTGGGCTCCTCTACCTCTAAGATGTGGAACCCCACAAACTACTTAGCCTCTCAGCGCCTGTCTCCCTCATCTAAAGAAGGAAATAAAGAGGCTTGCGTCCGGAGAGGCTTACGTGAGATCACGCAGTGGCTCTTTTCAGCTTCCCTCTCACTGGATTACCTCACTTACTCTGAGCTAGGCAAATCAGGCAGAATTATTTTCATTTATTGTTTTAAATTTTGTTTTAAAGATGTGGGGTGCAATTCAGGATTAGGTATGCAAGTGATAAAAAAAAACCCCAAAACATGGAGACCTGCAGGTGTAGGTCTCCATGATGGAGCTGAGGACATGTCCCAGGTCTGCTGCAGAACCAGGGCAAGAATCCACTCTTCTCCTGTACGGAGTGGCACTGATGCCCACTGCACCCCAGAGGGGACCTCTTTGCAGGGCAGCCTCTGGGGTTCCACCCCCAGAAGTTCTGAGTGTCACCATGTGGGGATGGGTTCTGGAATCTGCTTCTACAAACCTCGGCAGGCCCCTCTGAGATATGCAGACCAGAGTGCTTGTCCCCACTGCCACTTCAGGTCCCTGGACTACTGTTCCTGCCTCAACTTCCAGGATGCCTGGTGACAAGCCTTTATTTAGAGGATTCTGAATAAATAGTGATGAGTGATACTCTCCTGATAACAAAATCCAGGCCAATATCTTCTGCAAACACTGGCTGATGTTCTCTGTCAATTCATGTTTCTCTAGATTAGCCATAAGTCTCTCAATTATCACACCAATATTGATTGTTCTTCAGATAATGCTGTATTTGGGCTTTTAATAGGGTGATTAGACAGCGTGGGAACAGGGCTACCTTGGTTTGTCAGCTTATATTTGGTGAAATATATATACATAGATGTATATATATGTATATTTAAGATTAGATATATATCTTTTACTTAAAGGCAATATTCAGCGAATTGCAGTGGAAGAATAGATCAATACATCCTGCCTATGCCTTCCCAACAACTTTCTGAAGCCACCAAATTCCACAGCAGCATTTGCAAAGCCTGAGTGTGTTGTCTGCAAATGTACAGCAAGACCAAAAGCCCAAGACAATGAGGGAGTATGTCTCCACGCTGCCCAGAGTTTTTATTGCTAGTGATTGCCAGTCAATGATTCTTACAAATGTAGTTGGTCAGGAGCTGAGGGAAAATAAACACAAGAGGAAGAACCCTAGCTTTGAAAGTCTAAAAAAAAGTACACAGACCCAGGGTTGTCTGGAAGCCGCTCGTGACCTCAGAATTCTCAGAACCAAGCTGGAGGGTGTGACTGACTTTGGCGTTGTTCGATTATTGCACTCTAGGGTCAATACGCACCCATTTCGGAAAGATTTCCTCTCTCTCTGTTTGGGGAGGGGCCTTGGTACTCACTGCAGAGGCCAAATAGCTCCCTACAACCCAAGAATGTGCTAGAAACCCACCGAAACAGCAGGTGTTTGTCAGCGAAGTGTTGGTGGGTTGAATCTCATCACAGTCTGATGCTGGTCAATGTCTCCTGGGTTCTAGCTACTCAAAGGTTAGCCCAGCCTCCTCCGAACCCTTTGGATCTGTTTCTCCTTCTCTCTCTTCTAGGAGAAAAGCAGGAAGGGCATGCCAGTGGTGATGCGCTATTGCTTGACAGGGAGGTGAGGTGAGGATTCCGGAAGCCCTCAGCCGTCCTTGGCCTCCCTCATTCATGGGGACCTGGTTCTGGTGCAGCAAAGGCCAAAGAGTTCACTTCCACTTAAAAGACTTGCAGAAACCATGTTCTTAACTTCAATGAGGCCACCTACCCTGGCTCCAGGGCTTCCCCTCCCCTGCTTTTTTGGAAAGGAATAATATTGACTCAGACTGGTCATGCTGGCTGTGTCCTGTGACCAAGACTTGGGACTGGTAGATCTGTGTATAATCCGTGAGTAACCACAAAGGTGACAGTCAGATACAGCCTAAACATGCAAATTCCTCGGTAGATCGATTTTTCAAACCCCTGCGTTCCCAGGACGAAATAAGAAAGGGGGCATGCTCTGCCTGTCTGAGATCGTGAGATACCAACTTGCCTTCTCCCTGCTGGTCACTGGATTTTTCTCCTGGTTGGTGCGAGACAGGACAGAGCAAGTGCATCTCCAAGGTGTGCTACTCCCCTGTAGCTGATCTTTCCTGACTGGAAGAGGATGTCTCTCCACAACTGATCATTTCTCCAAACCTCCCCCTTCCCAGCTCCATAAGGGGCCAGGCCTAATTTGCCTTGAGAGTGGCTCCTAGGTATTCTAGAACCTCAGCTGTACTCTGGCGACCAGGTTAACAGGACCTTAGCTCTGCCCACCACCTACCCACAGGCAGCACAGAGGTGTGTGATCACAGACACATGGCGGAGCTTGTCAAGCCAGGGATGATTTACACCCAGAGGGGGTCACAAGGGAGACAGGACAGAGGGAGGACAGGAGAAAAACATCGAGGACAGGAAAGGCTGAGTGTCATTCTCTGCTTTCCTTTCTCTCCCTGCTTGGGGAGGAGCCTTGGTGCTCCCTGCAGGAGTTGGTAACCAAGTAGTTTCCCTGACAGAAAAGGCTGGCTTTCACCACTATAAACGTCTCTCCCAGTGACAAAGGTCTTTGGATATTTGCACGTTGAGGGATAAAGGGGTGTTGGAAGCTGGACCTCTGTGCTGGTGGGAGGCGAAGCCAAGGAGAGACGGGGCGGGTGGGGGGGAGGCACAGAGCTGCGGCCACCTGGGAGGGTCAGTGCTGGGACACAGGGTGGTGTGACTTCAGTTGCAGGTGTGTGTGTGTGTGGAGTGTGTGTGTGGTGTGGGGGGGAGCGAGTCAGTATCTGCTTGGTTCAGGGAGGCAGATATGGGCTAGGAAGTCATCCTGGAAACCCCGTGACCATGACACCTGGTCCCACAGGTGCAGTGGCATTAGCTCTTCAAGATACCTGGACATCTTACCTCCCATAACTGGGTCCTTCTCACAGAGTGTTAGTGTTCTTGTCGTTGTTTTGTGTGGGAACTGGGGGCCCAGTGCGGTGAGTCCCAGCTGAAGCCTAGAACCGAATCCCCCACCGGGATTTCCACACATCCTAGAGAGCGGGGGAAGAGGGATGGATTCCTATTTTGGAGTTGGTGGAGGTCTAGTGATACAGGCTTGTTTAGGATGGCCCAATTAGCGTTGGAGCCTGGATTTGGACCGGAAACCCCCTTTCCATCTTCCCTAGTCCCTGGGAGCCCACGAAGTAAGAGCCACTCAATACCAAGCCAGAACCCTCTGCTTGAGAGCTGAAACTCCCCACACTATGTGGATGGGCTGTCCTGGCCCAGGCCACCCTGGATCGACTGGCCCCAGCTGACCCAGCAGCTGACTCAGATGCACGAGTGAACCCAGCTGAGATCAGCCAAGCATGGCCTGGATCAGCAGAACCGCCCAGTCAATCCACAGACTCCTCAGCAAAGATAAATTCTTATTGTTTTATTCCACCCATTCTGTGGTTCTTGGTTACACGGCATTATTGTGGTGACAGGTATTTGATACAGAACCCAAGCCAAACGTAGAGTAAGACCCCCTCCGCTGGAAGCTGAGGCCTGTTTTCCCATTCGGTGTGGGACACTTAACAGCTGCATGACCTCCAGCCTCAGTTTCCTTATGTACAAAGTGGAGACGCTAATGACCACCACTCCAGGACACCAAGAGATCCAGGGAGACACTTGGCACACAGTAGGTGCTCATTAAATGTGATGGACATTCTTTTGTTCTTCACAGAGAAAGAAGAAAAAAACGCGTAAGAAGATGAGGCTAAGAATTCACGATATCAAGTCTTATTCAACAGCAGAGGAACCGCCCAGAGAGCTAATGGCAAATAAAATGTTAAAGATTTTTGTTCTCCTTGGGAAGCTGTCTCCCAGCCAATCCCCAGCCTTCTACAAGAGGTAAGACTGTGATGTGTTTTTACATAAGTGTCAGAGATCCTAGTAAGTTTTGGACCACTGGTGTTTCCTCACATCACTGATTTATGTCCAAACACATTCTACATATGATAGGTATTGTTAGCCCACGATAAATAATGCAGATGTGGTCTGTTCTCCTTGCATTCAGTAAATACTTTCTCTGAATAGTTCAACATGATCTTCCCAGGGCATAGGGCGGGAGTGGGGAAAGAAACCATCGGGCTGTGCATTTGTCAGCAGACATTTAACCTCCAAGTATCGAGGTCTGACGAGTAAGCCTACGGAAGAGACCTTTCATCTTTCAGCTGGAGAGCCCGAAGCTGCCCTCTTGCAGGGGCTAGTGCAAAGTGGGGAGAGTGTCAGGGGCTGCAGCTCTGCTGGAAAGATCAACAGGGGCCTCCACTGGGGCTAGGCCAGGAAAATCAACGGCAAAAGTATTTCTCATTTGTACCCCGGCCTTGTTCCCCGACAAGCCTATGGGCTTTTTTTTTTTTTTTTTGGTTGGAGTCTTACTCTGTCGCCC